>NW_027515000.1:0-35000 GCF_048772815.1 Callospermophilus lateralis | reverse complement strand
TTGGAGAAGATTTATGCAGCTATGTTGGATCTGAGAGAGCAATAGAAATCTTCCATGGCAAACAACCTGGTCAGGATGAATTGATGGGTCTAAGTCAGCCTCTCTTTTCTTATTGTAAAGTAGTTGGAAGAAACCAGGCCTGTGTGGAGAGCTGTACCTGGGTGCCTAAGGTTGATATTCCATTCTAACTTCTGAATGTGTCAGAGGATGTTGGGGCAGCCTCCATCTCATGGGACCCTTGGAAGCAACTGTTAGGACAAAGTGGTTTTCGAGGCAGTGACCTCATTCAGTTCCTGAAGGAAGTGACCTCTCCTCACTTCCTTGGTGATTGAATTCTCTGAACTTGGAATCCAGGAAGACAGGCACCCAGAGCCAGTCCCAGTCCTAGTCCCATTGGGCTAACTTGTTTGCTTTTTCCAAGGACAGAGTCAGTCTTTCTTGGTACCTACTGATGTGAGGATGGCCAATTGCCAGCAGAGCTCTGAAGAGGCACCTTCCCTGAGAAAGCAGGTAGTGGCTCACCGCTGTCTCCTGACAACTTCACATAGTTGGCCAAGGAGACCAGATCTGAGAGAGGACAGGCCATTTCGGGGGAACATAATATGGCCCACCAGTCAGAAGACACTCTGGATAGTCACAGACCTACTTGGGGGAAGGAGGTGGCTTTGCCGTTGTGGGTGTGAGTTTGTGGTTTTTTTCTCATGTTCTGAGAATAGGTAGGAAAGGCGTTTTTTTCTGGTGTGGAGTGAACTGTTTCTAGTAAGTCCTTTGACATTGTGAGGGTTTCTATGTCTGTGTATCTCACTGTATACGTGGTTGCAGACATTAGAAAAGAGAATGCATCAATGGATTTGTTTTCTCTAGTAGAAAGCTTCCCCACATTAATACTGCCCAATAGATTAATGGACTTCACTTTGCCTTATGGATGGGCAACACCTACTGTCTTCTTAAGTTACTGTTTTCTTCATGAATTCTGGCCACTCTACAGAATACGCTCATGGTTTTGTGTCCCAGATATGTAACACCACAAGGCTCTGTGACATGGCCATGTACTGGATAGCTGAAGAGATTGAGAGCATCTCAGAAAACTCAGATATCAGTGTGACCAGTAAAGTCTCAGTGAAGAAACCCTTCTTGGGCCATTTGCTTACTTGTGTTTCAATTACCCTGAATTTCAGGAAGGTCTTTGCCTCATGCCAACCCTTTGTGAAGCCTGAAGAAAACTGTTTTCATATGGAAATGAATGGGCTTCACCTGTGGCTCTTTGCTTAATTGCTTTGGAATGGGATGTGTCTGAATCAGTCTCTGGTCCTTGTGTGAGGCTGTGACTTAGATTCTCAGCACCCAATGGATCTAAAGAAAAATCCCATGTGCTTCCCAAACCGAAATGGCCAAATGAGAAGTCATTGTGGATGAATTTTTTTGCCTTCTTGTTTTAGGTTCCTGACCTCCATTAAGTGAGAATAGGGATTCTTTGGATTAAATGAGTTCTTCAAATCCCTGCAGAGGCTTGCCCATATGTGCTTGGGTTTTCTCATGACTCCAAATCACATAAAGAATCTATACCTCACAGCCAGTAGGCCTCAAATTGGAGAAGCGGAACACTTTAACAGCAGGAATATTTGATCACTCCAGGTTCACAGGAGGAGTGTCCAGGCCACCATGATTTTAGGCAAATGAGGGGCAAGTGAGCTTATTTTTTACACTTTCTTAGGCTGTGCCCCTCATAGAAATCTCCAGCCAGAGGTTATGATGAGTGTCTATATGGAAGAAGATGAGGGCCCTGTGGGAGTGTTTTGATTTTAATTGTGGTCATTTTTGTGGTGGTTGGAAGGAATGACTGGTTCCACCTGGGCTTGAACTCTGGCGTGATTCCCCTTAGAGACTGAGTTCTGGAACTGAACTCAGAGAAGTATTGCCATGAATTGTGTTGGGATTTTAGAAGGCCATGCATGAGACTCACCCATGGAAACTGAGATCTAGGCCCAGGGTGTCTTTCCACAAAACAATGGGAACCTCAGCCAGGATATCACATGATTTTATTCTGAAAGATTGGCAGGTATAGTTGAGAGTCAAAACACACATGGACCTCACATTGTAGGCCTCAATTTGCCTGGCTTCATGTGACCTTTTGGCAACTCTTTGAGAAGCCTTGCCTGTGAGTGTTCTCCAGAGCTTTCATTGAAATGAGCTTTCTCAACACTTAATGGTTCCTGAATGATTTGAAACCCACAGTGCCTCCAACTTAATCTTTGAAAAATGGCTGGATAAATACCATGAAATTTTTGAAATTTCCATGACCAGGTGGCACTGGAGAATCTTTGGAAGTCCTGTGGTTGATCATGTGTATACCAGAGAATGCCTTGTTTTACTGGGTTTTATGAAAATGGTGTAGAACAGAGATGCCAGTAATTTGTATCCTGCTGATTAGTGGGCCTAGAGCAGTGGTGGGCAGGTGTGTGATAAAACACCATGGTGGGGCCATGTGGATCAGCCATTGGCTTCCAAATGGATTATGACTGACATAGTGCAGAAATCAGACACTTATATGTAAAGGCATTTTTTATATGGAGAGGTTCAGGGCAATGTTCAGAATCAGTTTACTATGGTTATTGGGGCAAGCTGTGTGGGATAGAAGCCTGGTTGGTGCATTCTCCTGCAGACCCTGACCCACCACACGTGACAGAACTCCCTTCAGCACTGTATCCTAGTAGAACTCCTTGTATTTGGTGAAGCAAATACCAAATTCCCAGTGCAGCAGCAAGAAACACCACGAAAAGTGGAGGATGACCAAATGTCTTCACAGTCCACACGAGGAGACACTTAGCCTCCAGTGGCCACAGTTTACATACAAAGAGAGAATTCAGCACTGCTGCCTCATGGTCATTGGAATATAAGAAACCATGTCTTCCAGGTCACATAGATGCAGACCCATTTTGATGGTCTCACTACAAAGGAAGTTAAAGCTCATGACAACAACATATATTTCAAGTGCCCAACCTCAGAGGCAGTTTTCCAAGAAGTCTTAGGCCAGCAGAGCTCCATGTTTGTGGAGTGTTTACACTGTTCTTTACGTTTGGAAACTCCTCTACCACCACCAAGGTTGTGAACTCCTGAGCATATTCCATTCCAGATATGTATTCACAGATTTTCACACTTTTCTACTCTAATTGTGTCTTACTTGGGCCAAGGTAATATCAAGGCATTGTTCTGAATGTGAGTGGGAAGATTTTTGTGTAGCACATATTTACACATTCGATTCATTTTTCAATTTTCTATTTGAAATACTGAAGCCCTGAAACTAACACATACCCTACTATACTCTAATAATTCTAATATGATGGTGAAAAATAACCCAAACAGAATAGAAATACAAGCAGTTCAGAGGAGGCATGGTGTATTGTTACAATTGCCTTTTGCATTATATAGTGTAGGAGTTATAAATCTAGTCATTTTTTTGTTGAAATAGTTCTACATGTGTTTTTAAAATTAACAAATATGTGAATTCCTGTCTCCCTTTCTCTGTAGCCAATTCAGCACATGTATTTTTATATGCACATATAGAATTCTACCTGGTACCACACGTACATACTTGTGAGGTAACTGAATTGGCAGATGCAAATTGTGAGAAAGGATAACTCCTCCTAAATGCTGTTGGAACTGAAAATTCAACCTATGGGTGAGCTTCCTAGTTGAATAACATTATACATTAATCCATGTTCAGTAAAATGAATATTTTTCGATCTGTGGATTATATATATTTCATGATGAATTTCGATTGGCATATATATTGCTACTTTTTTTCTTTTATTGGTTGCTCAAAACATTAAAAATCTCTTGACATATAATATTTCATACATTAGATTCAAGTGGCTTATGAACTCCCATTTTTAGCCCAAATAGAGATTACAGAATCACATCGATTACACATCCACATTTTTACATAATGCCCTATTAGCTACTGTTGTATTCTGCTACCTTTCCTATACTCTACTGTCTCCCCTCCCCTTCCTTCCGATCTTCTCTTTTTTCCCCATCTACTGTAATTTATTTCACTCCATGTTTATTTTCCCATTCCACTCACAACAATATGTAATTTTGTGTAACAATGAGGGTCTCCCTCCATTACCATGCAATTTCCCTTTTCTCTCACTTACCCTCCCACCTCATGTCTCTGTTTAAAGTTAATCTTTTCTTCCTGCTATTGCTCCCTGCTCTGTTCTTAGTTGCTCTCATTATATCAAAGAAGACATTTGGTATTTATTTTTTAGGGATTGGCTATCTTCACTAAGCATAATCTGCTCCAGTGCCATCCATTTTTCTGCAAATTTTATGATTTTGTCATTTGTTAGTGCTGCGTAATACTCCATAGTGTATAAATGCCACATTTTTTTATCCATTCATCTATTGAAGGGCATCTGGGTTGGATCCACAGTGTATCAATTGTGAATTGTACTGCTATGAAAATCCATGTGGTAGTATCCCTGTATTACTCTCTTTTAAGGTCTTCAGGGAATAGTCAGAGAAGGGCAATAGCTGAGTCAAATTGTGGTTCCATTCACAGCTTTCCCAGGAATCTCCATACTGCTTTCCAAATTGGCCACACCAGTTTACAGTCCCACCAGCAATGTACAAGAGTATCTTTTACCCCACATCCTTGCCAGCACTTGTTGTTGTTTGACTTCATAATGGCTACCAATTTACTGGAGTGAGATGGTATCTTAGGGTGATTTTGATTTGAATTTCTCTGACTGCTAGAAATGGTGAGCATTTTATTATGTCCTTGATGAATGATTGTATGTCCTCCTCTGAGAAGTGTCTGTTCAAGTCTTTGACCCATTTGTTTATTGGGTTATTTGTTATCTTATTGTCTAATTTTTTGAGTTCTTTGTATATTCTGGATATTAGGCCTCTATCTGAAGTGTGAGGAGTAAAAATTTGTTCCCATGATGTATGCTCCTTATTTACCTCTCTTATTCTTTCTCTTGCTGATAAAAAAACTTTTCAGTTTAAGTAGTCCCATTTGTTGATTCTTGTTATTAACTCTTGTGCTATGGATGTCATATAAAGGAATTTGGAGCCCGATCCCATAATATGTAGATCAGAGCCAACTTTTTCTTCTATCAGACACAGAGTCTTTGATTTGATATCTAGCACCTTGATCCACTATGAGTTAACTTTTGTGCATGGCGAGAGAAAGGAATTCAGTTTCATTTTGTTGCACATGGATTTCCATTTTTCCCAACACCATTTGTTGAAGATACTATATTTCCTCCATTGCATGCTTTTAGCTCCTTTATCAAATATAAAATAGTTGTAGCTTTTTGGATTAATCTCTGTGTCCTCCATTCTGTACCATTGGTCCACCTGCCTGTTTTGGTACCAGTACCATGCTGGTTTTTTTTAAATTAATTTTATTGTAGGTTGTTCAAAACATTTCATAGTTCTTGATATATCATATTTCACACTTTGATTCAAGTGGGATATGAGCTCCCATTTTTACCCCATATACAGATTGCAGAATCACATCAATTGCACAACCATTGATTTACATATTGCCATTCTGGTGACTGTTGTATTCTGTTGCCTTTCCTATCCTCTACTATCCCCCCTCCCCCTCCCCTCCCCTCTTCTCTCTCTACCTCCTCTACTGTAATTCATTTCTCCCCCTTATATTTTTCCTCCTTTCCCCTCATTTCCTCTTGTATGTAATTTTGTATACCCCTGAGGGTCTCCTTCCATTTACATGCAATTTTCCTTCTCTCTCCCTTTCCCTCCCACCTCTCATCCCTGTTTAATGTTAATCTTCTTCTCATGCTCTTCGTCCCTACTCTGTTCTTAGTTAATCTCCTTATATCAAAGAAGATATTTGGCATTTGTTTTTAAGGGATTGGCTAGCTTCACTTAGCATAACCTGCTCTAATGCCATCCATTTCCCTCCAAATTCTATGATTTTGTCATTTCTTAATGCAGAGTAATATTCCATTGTGTATAAATGCCACATTTTTTATCCATTCTTTTATTGAAGGACATCTATGTTGGTTCCACAGTCTTGCTATTGTGAAATGTGCTGCTATGAACATGGATGTAGCAGTGGCCCTATAGTGTGCTCTTTTTAGGTCTTTAGGGAATAGACCGAGAAGGGGAATAGCTGGATCAAATGGTGGTTCCATCCCGAGCTTTCCAAGAAATCTCCATACTGCTTTCCAAATTGGGTGCACCAATTTGCAGTCCCACCAGTAATGTACAAGAGTACACTTTTCCCGACATCCTCACCAGCACTTGTTGGTGTTTGACTTCCTAAAGGCTGCCAATCTTACTGGAGTGAGATGGTATCTTAGGGTGGTTTTTATTTGCATTTCTCTGACTGCTAGAGATGGTGAGCATTTTTTCATATACTTCTTGATTGATTGTATGTCCTCCTCTGAGAAATTTCTGTCCAGGTCCTTGGCCCATTTGTTGATTGGGTTATTTGTTATCTCATTGTCTAATTTTTTTAGTTCTTTGTATATTCTGGATATTAGGGCTCTGTCTGAAGTGTGAGGAGTAACGATTTGTTCCCAGGACGTAGGCTACCTATTTACCTCTCTTCTTGTTTCTTTTGCTGAGAAAATAACTTTTTAGTTTGAGTAAGTCCCATTTGTTGGTTATAGTTATTAACTGTTGTGCTATGGGTGTCCTATTTAGGAATTTGGATCCCGACCCCACAGTATGTAGATCATAGCCAACTTTTTCTTCTATCAGACGCCATGTCTCTGATTTGATATCAAGTTCCTTGATCCACTTTGAGTTAACTTTTGTGCATGGTGAGAGAAAGGGATTCAGTTTCATTTTGTTGCATATGGATTTCCAGTTTTCCCAACACCATTTGTTGAAGATGCTAGCCTTCTTCCATTGCATGCTTTTAGCCGCTTTATCGAATATAAGATAGTTGTAGTTTTGTGGATTGGTTTCTGTGTCGTCTATTCTGTACCATTGGTCCACCCGCCTGTTTTGGTACCAGTACCATGCTGTTTTTGTTTCTATTGCTCTGTAGTATAGTTTGAAGTCTGGTATAGCTATACCGACTGATTCACACTTCCTGCTTAGCAATGTTTTTGCTATTCTGGGTCTTTTATTTTTTCATATGAATTTCATGATTGCTTTCTCTATTTCTACAAGAAATGCCATTGGGATTTTGATTGGCATTGCTTTAAACCTATTGAGAACTTTTGTTAATATCGCCATTTTGATGATGTTAATTCTACCTTTCCATGAACAGGGTATATTTTTCCATCTTTTAAGATCTTCTTCAATTCTCTCTTTAGGGTTCTGTAGTATTCATTGTATAAGTCTTACACCTCTTTTGTTAGGTTGATTCCCAAGTACTTTATTTTTTCTGAGGATATTGTGAATGTGGTGGTTGTCCTCATATATATTTTAGAGGATTTGTCGCTGATATACAGGAATGCCTTTGATTTATGCCTGTTGATTTTATATCCTGCCACTTTGCTGAATTCATTTATTAGCTCTAATAGTTTCTTTGTAGACCCTTTTGGGTCTGCTAGGTATAGAATCATGTCATCTGCAAATAGTGATAATTTGAGTTCTTCTTTTCCTATTTTTATGCCTTTAATTTCTTTTGTCTGTCTAATTGCACTGGCCAGTGATTCAAGAACTATGTTGAACAGAAGTGGTAAGAGAGGTCATGCCTGTCTTGTACCAGATTTTAGAGGGAATGCCTTCAGTTTTTCTCCATTCAGAATGATGCTAGGCTGAGGCTTAGCATAGATTTCTTTTACAATATTGAGGTATGTTCCTGTTATCCCTAGTTTTTCTAGAGTTTTGAACATAAAGGGATGCTGTACTTTGTCGAATGCTTTTTCCGCATCTATCGAGATGATCATATGGTTCTTATATTTAAGCCTATTGATGTGGTGAATAACATTTATTGATTTTCGTATATTGAACCAACCTTGCATCCCAGGGATAAATCCTACCTGATCATGGTGCACAATTTTTTTGATATGTTTTTGTATCCAGTTCGCGAGAAGTTTATTGAGCATTTTTGCATCTAGGTTCATTATAGATATTGGTCTGTAGTTTTCTTTCTTTGGAGTGTCTTTGTCTGGTTTAGGAATCAGGGTGATGTTGGACTCATAGAATGAATTTGGAAGTTCTCCCTGTTTTTCATTTTCCTGAAATAGCTTGAAAAGTATTGGTATTAGTTCCTCTTTAAAGGTTTTGTAAAACTCTGCTGTATACCCATCCGGTCCTGGGCTTTTCTTAGTTGGTAGTCTTTTGATGGTTTCTTTATTTCCTCAGTTGATATTCGTCTGTTTAGGTTGTCAATATCCTCCTAACTCAATCTGGGCAAATCATATGACTTAAGAAATTTATCGATGCCTTCACTATCTTCTAATTTATTGGAGTATAAGGATTCAAAATAATTTCTGATAATCTTCTGTATTTCTGAAGTGTCTGTTGTGATATTGCCTTTTTCATCCCATATGCGAGTAATTTGAGTTCTCTCTCTTCTTCTCTTCATTAGCGTGGCTAAGGGTCTGTCAATTTTATTTATTTTTTCAAAGAACCAACTTTTAGTTTTGTCAATTTTTTCAATTGTTTCTTTTGTTTCAATTTCATTAATTTTTGCTCTGATTTTAATTATTTCTTGTCTTCTACTTTTTTGCTGTTTTTTTGCTCTTCTTTTTCTAGGACATTGAGTTGAAGTATTAGATCATTTATTTGTTGGTTTGTTTCTTTTTTTAAGGAATGAACTCCAAGCAATAAATTTTCCTGTTAGAACTGCTTTCAATGTGTCCCATAGATTTCGATATGTTGTGTCTGTGTTTTCATTTATCTCTAAGAATTTTTTAATATCCTCCTTGATGTCTTCTATAACCCATTTATCATTCAGTAACCTATTTTTCGTTCTCCAATTGATGCATGATTTTTCCTTACTTCTTTTATCATTGATTTTCAATTTCATTTCATTATGTTCAGATAAGATGCATGGTATTATCTCTACTCCATTCTATTGTCTAAGAGTTGCCCTGTGACATAATATATGATCTATTTTTGAGAAGGATCCAAGTGCTGCTGAGAAAAAAGTGTAACTGCTTGATCTTGGGTGGTATATTCTATATATGTCAATTAAGTCTAGGTTATTAATTATGTTATTGAGTTCTATAGATTCCTTATTCAACTTTTCTTTGTAAGATCTATCCAGTGGTGAGAGAGGTGTGTTGAAGTCTCCCATAATTATTGTATGGTGGTCTATTAGACTCTTGAACTTGAGAAGAGTTTGTTTGATGAACATAGCTGCACCATTGTTTGGGGCATATATATTTATGATTGTGATGTCTTGTTGGTGTATGGTTCCCTTGAGCTGTATGTAGTGTCCCTCTTCATCCCTTTTGATTAACATTGGCTTGAAATCTATTTTATTTGATATGAGTATGGACACTCGTGCTTGTTTCCGAAGTCCATAAGAGTGATATGATATTTCCCAACCTTTCACCTTCAGTCTATGTATGTCTTTTCCTATCAAATGCGTCTACTGAAGGCAGCATATTGTTGGGTCTTGTTTTGTGATCCATTCTACTAGCCTGTGTCTCTTAATTCGTGAGTTTAAGCCATTAACATTTAGGGTTATTATTGAGATATGGGTTGTTCTTCCAGTCATATTGGTTTATTTATGTTACTAAACATGGTTTGTTTTCCTCTTTGATTATTCCCCCTCTTTACTGTACTCCCTCCCGCTGTTGGTTTTCATTGTTATTTTCCATTTCCTCTTCCTGCAATGTTTTGCCGAGGATGTTTTGAAGAGATGGTTTTCTAGCTGCAAATTCTTTTCACTTTTGTTTATCATGGAAGGTTTTAATTTCATCTTCCATACTGAAGCTTAATTTTGCTGGATACACAATTCTTGGTTGGAACCCATTTTCTTTCAGTGTTTCAAATATGTTATTCAAGGATCTTCTAGCTTTCAGAGTCTGTGTTGAAAGATCAGCTGTTATCCTGATTGGTTTACCCCTAAATGTAATCTGCTTCCTTTCTCTTGTAGCTTTTAAAATTCTCTCCTTATTCTGTATGTTGGGCATCTTCATTATAATGTGTCTAGGTGTGGATCTCTTATGATTTTGCACATTCGGCGTCCCGTAGGCTTCTAGGATATGGGATTCTGTCTCATTCTTCAAGTCTGGGAAGTTTTCTCGTATTATTTCATTGAATAGATTGCTCATTCCTTTTGTTTGGAACTCTATACCTTCCTGTATCCCAATGACTCTTAAGTTTGGTCTCTTTATGTTATCCCATATTTCTTGAATGTTCTGCTCATGGTTTCTTAACAGCTTTGCTGAGCTGTCTATGTTCTTCTCCAGTTGAAATACTTTGTCTTCATTTTCTGATGTTCTATCTTCTAAGTGTTCTACTCTGCTGGTAGTATTCTCAATTGAGTTTTTAATTTGGTTTATTGTTTCCTGCATTTCCAGGATTTCTGTTTGTTTGTTTTTTATAACCTTGATCTCCCTGTATAATTGATCTTTTGCTTCTTGTATTTGTTTATGTAATTCATTTTCGAAGCACTCGAAGTGGTCTTTCATTGTCTGATTATGCTGTCTAATGTCTTCCTTGAGACTCCAGATAATCTGAAGCATGTATATCCTGAATTCTTTATCTGACATTCCATCTGCTGCAGATATTACCTCTTCTAAAGTTGAGTTGACCTGCATTGCTTGTGGTCCTTTCTTTCCTTGTCTTTTCATACTGATCGCGTTTCTTTCTGCTTGGTGAAACTGTTTTGTTATTGATTTTCCCCCTATATATTTATATTGCTCTTATATAGTTGCAAAGTCTCCCTCGCAGGCTTTGGCGGTGGTTCTGCCCCTCCTCCAATTGGGGCAATGTGCCTACTACGCCGGCAGGCTGCTGTGCCTCTACTTTCGGTGGGCCTGTTCTTTCGGTGGTCACAGGTTCGCCTCCCTTGCAGGCGTGAGAAGCGGCTCTGCACCTCTGCTGGCCGCTAGGCCTGTTCTGTCTGTCGTTTGCAGGTCTGTCTACCTAACAGGTGCTGGTGGCGGCTCTGCCCCTCCCCCAAACGGGGTGATGTGTCAGACGGCCACTGGGCCTGTTTTATCAGTGGTCACGGTATCGCCTACCTTGCAGGTGGGTGGGGCAGCTGTGCCCCTCTGCAGGTTTCTGGGCCTGACCTGCCGGTGGGTCGCAGGTCATTCATTTTTTAGTTCTAGTAGTTTTTGTACACCTTTTTGTGTCTTCTATGTATAGAATAATGTCACCCGAAAATAGTGATAATTTGCGTTCTTATTTTCCTATTTTTATGCCTTTTATTTGTTTAGTATGTCTAATTGCTCTGGCCAGTGTTTCGAGAACTATATGGAATAGAAGTGGTGAGAGAGGGCATCCCTGTCTTGTTCCAGATTTTAGAAGAAATGCCTTCAATTTTTCTCCATTCATAATGATGCTAGCCTGAGGCTTAGCATAGATAGCTTTTACAATGTCGAGGTAACTTTCTGTTATCCCTATTTTTTCTAATGTTTTGAACATAAAGGGATGCTGTACTTTGTCAAATGCTTTTTTTTGCTTCTATCGAGATGATCATATGGTTCTTATCTTTAAGTCTATTGATGTGGTGAATAACATTTATTGATTTCCGTATATTGAACCATCCTTGCATCCCAGCTATGAATCCTACTTGATCATGGTGCATAATTTTTTTGATGTGCCTTTGTATTCGATTCACCAGAGTTTTATTGAGGATTTTTGCATGTAGGTTCATCAGATATATTGGTCTGTAGTTTTCTTTCTTTGAGGTGTCTTTTTCTGATTTCGGAATCAGCGTGATGTTGGCCTCATAGAATGAATTTGGAAGAGCTCCCTCTTTTTCTCTATGCTGAAATAACTTGAAAAGTATTGGTATTAAATCTTCTTTAAATGTTTTGTAAAACTCCACTGTATAGCCATCCGTTCCTGGGCTTTTCTTGGTTTGTAGTCTTTTAATTGCTTCTTCTGTTTCATCCATTGACATTGGTCTGTTTAAATTGTGTGTATCCTTCTGACTCAGTCTGGGAATATCATATGACTTAAGAAATTTATCGATGTCTTCACTATATTCTATTTTATTGGAATATAGGTTTTCTAAATAATTTCTAATTGTCTTCTGTATTTCGGAAGCATCTGTTGTAATATTGCCTTTTTCATCCCATATGTTAGTAATTTGAGTTCTCTCTCTTCTTCTCTTCATTAGCATGCCTAAGGGTCTGTCGAACATATTTATTTTTTCGAAGAACCACCTTTTAGTTTTGTTAATTTTTTCAATAGTTTCTTTTGTTTCAATTTCGTTGATTTCTGCTCTGATTTTAATTATTTCTTGCTTTCTGCTACATTTTTTGTTGTTTTGCTCTTCCTTTTCTAGGGCTTTGAGTTGAAGTGTGAGCTCATTTATTTGTTCGTTTTTACTTTTTTTCAGGAATGACCTCCAGGCGATGAATTTCCCTCTTAAAACTGCTTTCATTGTGTCCCATAGATTCTGATATATTGTGTCTGTATTTTCATGTATCTCTAAGAATTTTTTGATTTCCTCCTTTATATCTTCTGTAACCCACTGATCATTCAGTAACATATTGTTCATTTTCCATGTGATGTAGGATTTTTCCTTCCTTTTTTTATCATTGGTTTCCAGTTTCATTCCATTATGATCAGAAAAAATTCATGGTATTATCTCAACCCCTGTATATTTACTGAGGGTTGACCTATGACAAAATATATGGTCTATTTTTGAGAAGGATCCACGTGCTACTGAGAAAAAAGTATATCCACTTGATGATGATTGATATATTCGATATATGTCAGTTAAGTCTAGGTTATTGATTGTGATATTGAGTTCTATAGTTTCTTTATTCACTTTTGTTTGGAGGATCTGTCCAATGGTGAGAGAGGTGTGTTGAAGTCACCCATAATTATTGTGTTGTGGTCTATTTCATTCTGGAACTTGAGGTGAATTTGTTTTTTGAACATTGCAGCACCATTATTTGGTGCATAAATATTGATAATTTTTATGTCTTGTTGATGAATGGTTCCTTTTAACAGTATATAATGTCCTTTCTTATCCCTTTTGATTAAATTAGTCTTGAAGTCGATTTTATTCGATATGAGCATGGCCACCCCTGCTTGCTTATGGGGAGCGTTGCATGGTATATTTTTTCCAAAACTTGCACCTTCAGCCTGTGTATGTCTTTTCCATTCAGATGTGCCTCCTGGAGGCAATATATTGTTGGATTCATTTTTAATCCAAGTTACCAGCCTATGTCGCGTTATTGGAGAGTTTAAGCCATTAACATTTAGAGTCACTATTGATATATGGTTTGTACTGCCGCTCATGATTGATGATTCATCTTTTTTTTTTTTTTTAATTTAGTTTGTTTCTCCATGATTAGCTTTTCCCCCACCCTCAGTCATTACTGAAGCACTTCCCACTGATGGTTTTGGTTGTTGATTTTCATTTCTTCTTCGTGTATTGTTTTGCTCAAGATGCTTTGCAATGCTGGTTTTCTGGCTACAAATTTTTTTACCTTTTGTTTATCATGAAATATTTTTATTTCATCGTCATACCTGCAGCTTAATTTTGCTGGATACAGAATTCTTGGTTGGCATTCATTGTCTTTCAGTGTTTGAAATACGTTGCTCCAGGATCTTCTCGCTTTCAGCGACTGTGATGAAAAATCCATTCTCAACCTTATTGGTTTACCCCTTAATGTAATCTGCCTCCTTTCTCTTAGAGCTATTAATATTTTCTCTTTGTTTTGTATATTGGATATCTTCATAACAATGTGTCTTGGTGTTGGTCTACTGTGATTTTGTGTTCTCCGTGTCCTGTAAGCATGTCCAATTTGTATATCTATTTACTTTGTATTTCTGGAAATATTTCTGTAATTATTTCATTCAATAGATTACTAATTCCCTTGGTTTGAATCTGTGTACCTATCCAGATGACTCATTAATTTTTTTTTTATGTAATCCCATATCTCTTGGATGTTTTACTCATGATTTTTTACCAGCCTTTCTGTGTTGGCTAGATTCATTTCAAGATGATATATTTTGTCTTCATTATCTGACATTCTGTCTTCTACTTGCTCCACAGTGTTAGTGATACTCTCAATTGACTTTTTAATTTGGTTTATCGTTTCCTTCATTTCTAGAATTATTGTTTGATTTTTTTATAATCTCTATCTCCTGATAAAGATGCATAACTTCTTCTTTTATCTGTTTATGTAATTCATTTTCAATGTGTTCTTTCACTGTTTGGATTTGCTGTCTCGTATCCTCTTTAAGTTTCAATTCCATCTGTCTAAGGTATTCCTTGAGTTCTTTATATGACCATTTTTCTGATGACTATAGGTCCTCCTGAATATTTTGGCTGTCCTTCGTTGTTTGTACTTATTTTCTTCCTTGATTTTTTGTGCTGCTCATGTTACTTCTTGCTCTGTTTGACTGTTGAGTTACTGCTTACTCTTATAAATTTATTTGATGCTTGGAAGAAAAGATATTAGAAAGAAAGGGAAGAAGTCACTAAAGAGAATGAGAGTAGGCAGGTAGAATTCGAGGAAGGGGAAATCAGAAAATTGAAAAGAAATGATAAGACAAAAGAAAAAATAGAAAAGAAAGAAAGAAAGAAAAAAATTTAAAAATAATGATCATTTAAAAGATGTAAATTAAAGTTTAAAATAATAATAATAATAAAATAAAAATATTTAAAAAATGAAAACATATTAAAAAGTTAAAGTACAACAACAAAAAATATGAATTTACATAAAAAATCTAAACCCCACACTCAGTAGGCCTCAAGTTGGAGAAGTAGAGCAGTATTAACGCCAGGCCTATTTTTTCACTTCTGTTTCACAGGAAGGCAGTCCAGGCAACCCTGATGTTAGGCAAATGAGGGGCAAGGGAGCTTATTTTGGACACGGACGTGGGCTGTGTACCTCATGGAAACCTCCAGCCTGAGGTTATGATGAGTGTCTACATGGAAGAAGATGAGGGCCATGTTGGGGTGTTTTGGTTTTAACTGTGAACATTTGTATGGCGGTAGGAAGAGATGACTGGGTACACCTGGGCTTGAACTCTTGTGTGATTCAACATAGAGACTGAGTTCTGGAATTGACCTCAGAGAAGTATTGCCATGGATTGTGTTGGGCTTTTAGAAGGCCATGCATGAGAGTCGCCCTTGGAAAGTGAGATCTACGCCCATGTTGGCTTTCCACAGAGCAAAGGGAATCTCAGCCAGGATATCACATGATTTTATTCTGAAAGACTTGGCAGCCATAGTTGAGAGTGAAAACACACATGGACCTCACATTGTAGACCTCAATGGGCCTGGCTTCATGTGACCTTTTGGCCACCCTTTGGGAAGCCTTGCCTCTGAGAGTTCTCCAGAGCTTTCATTGAAGTGAGCTTACTCAACATTTAATGGTTAATGAATGAATTGAAACCCACAGTGCCTACAACTTCTTCCTTGAATAATGGCTAGATGAATACCATGAAATTTTTGAAATTCCCAAGACTAGGTGTCACAGGAGAACCTTTGGATGTCCTCTAGCTGATCATGAGAATACAAGACATTGCCTTTATTGACTGGGTTTCATGAAAATGGTGTATAACAGAGATGCAAGTAACTTGGAACCTGCTGAGTAGTGTTCCTAGAGCCGTGGTGGGCAGGTGTGTGATAAAATATCTCTGGTGTGGCCATGTTTATCTGCCATTGGTGTCCAAATAACTTGTGACTGACATTTTGCAGCCAGTAGACCCTTATATGTAAAAGAATCTTGTTATATGGAGAGGTTTCAGGGCAATGTTCAGAATCAGGTTGCTATGGTCAATGTTGCAAGCTATGTGGGATAGAAGCCTGGTTGGTGCATTCTCCAACAGAACCCAACCCACCACAACTGAAAGAACTCCCTACAGCACTGTGTCCCAGTTGAACTCTTTTTATTTCATGAAGCAAATACCACACTCCTAGTGCAACAGCAAAAAACACCACAAAGAGTGGAGGATGACCAAATGGCTTCACAGTCCATATGAGGAGACACTTGCCCTCAGTGGCCACAGTTTACCTACAAAGAGAAAATTCAGCACTGCTGCCTCATGTTCATCGGAAAATAAGAAACCATGTCATCCATGTCACATAGATGCAGACCCAGCTTTGATGGTCTCACTCCAAAGGAAGCTAATGCTCCTGACAACAAAATATATTTCAAGTGCTCACCCTCAGAGGTAGTTTCTCCAGATGTTAGGCCAGCAGAGCTTCATGTTTGTGGAGTGTTTACCCTGTCCCTTACTTTTGGAAACTCCTCTACCACCTCCAAATTTGTGAACTCCTGAGCATTTTCTATAACAGGAATGTATTCACAGATTTTCTAACTCTTCTCCTCTAATTGTGTCTTACATGGGGCGAAGGTAATGCCAAGGCATTGTTCTGAATGAGAGTGGGAAGATTTTTGTGTAGCACATATTTGCATACACATTGGATACATTTTCCAATTTTCCATTCGAAATACTGAATCCCTGACACTAACAAATTCCCTTCTAGACTTTTACTTCTAATCTTAATATGATGGAGAAAAATAACCCAAACAAAATAGAAATACAAGAGGTTCACAGGAGGCATGGTGTATAGTTGGACTTGCCTTTCCTATGATAGATGGTAGGTGCTATAAATCTAGCAAATTTTTATTGAAACAGTTCTTTATGTGTTTTAAAAGTTAACAAATATGTGAATAACTGTCTCCCTTTCTCTGTAGTCTATTCAGCACATGTATTTTTTTATGCACATATTGAATTCTACCTGGTATCACACATACATTTTGTGAGGTGGCTGACTTGGCAGATACAAACTGTAAGAAAAGATCACTCCTACTAAACGTTGTTGGAACTGAAAATTCAACATATGGGTCAGCTTTCTAGTTGAACAACATAAATTGATGTTCAGGAAAATGAGTATTTTTGGATCTGTGGATGATATATATTTCATGGTGAATTTCAATTGGCATACATAATGCTACTGTTTAATGTCTCTCTCTGTGTGTGTATCTATCTATCTATCTATCTATCTATCTATCTATATATATGTATTCACTCTCCAGATTTTTCAAAATATGAAATGTATTTGTCTTATTTTACACTCCCTAAATTCATTCATATTTATGTATGTGGATTTATAATCAACTTTTCACAAGTTTATTCTCAGAAATGTTCATCCACCTGAAATACATATTCGTTTCCAGCACTGAAAACTAACTTCAGGGGATCATATGATGGCAGCGAAAGGAGTGCATCAACCCCATATACAGCATCACTGTGCAAGAGAATGACGAATTTCCAGCAAAATTTGGGTGCTCCAAAACCTAGTGGAAGTATTTCCATCTCATGAGGATTAGCTACGGGGCTCAAACGTGAGTGATTTGTCCGCATAGAGCGTCATGCTGCTTATTCAGCAAATCGCCCTGCGGCTAGAGTCTGTGGCGCATGCTGGCAAACAATGAGATAGCAACACAAATATTCAGTGGTGCGGATTCTGTGGGCTCCAGCCAGCTGTACAATCACTGTGCTCATTGCTGAATTCTGGGTTTGAGACCGGGGAAGGACGCGGTCCAATTCGGTTTTCCACACCAGTCAGACCACAGAGGAAGCCAGGGGCCACCATCTTGGAGAGCTGACGTCACCATTCCTGTTTTCAACTCATAGCAGCTCATTCAGCTATAGAATAGGTAATCTCAGGCTGCCATTCGCCTGTGTCTCGGAGACAAATTACTCAGGCCTGTTCCTATCAGAACATACACCAAGCCCAGAGAGGCCGAATTCTGGCTCCTGGAACTGATCAGGCCCAGGGCTAAAGAACCCGCGGAAACTCCTTCTCGGTCTAGGTCTTGCTGAATACTGTGGAGGTAAATACCTACCTAGCCTTCATAGGCAGTGGCAACAGGATTGAGACGGGGCTTGTGAGGGCTGGTCAGGACTCACCCATTGCTTTGGTCATCCGGCAAAGGGAACGAAATGCTGCCATTCGCATGGGATACCAACATGTTAGAGATCTGATGTCATCACAAAGTGGTGGAGGAGATAACTTCATCGATACCAGCGGTGACAGAAACAGTTGGTCTCCTGGTAAAAAAAGTGAGTCACAAACACCCGAGTCTCTCTCACTTTGTCTTCAAGCCAGAGGGGCAGAGCAGAGCCGCCGCCCATGCCCGGCACAGGCCCAGCGACCTGCAGGCGTGGTAGTCATGTCATCCCAATTGGAGTAGTGACAGAGCAGAGCTGCTGCCCGTGCCTGGAACAGGCCCATCAACCAGCAGGCGTGGTAGTCACGTCACCCCAATTGGAGTAGGGGCAGAGCAGAGCCACCGCCTATGCCCAGAACAGGCCCAATGACCCGCTGGTGTGGTAGACACGGCACCCCTATTGGAGTAGTGGCAAAGCATAGCCTTCTCCCGCGCCCAGTACAAGCCCAGCGGCCCACCAGCGTGGTTGTTAGGTCACCCCAATAGGAATAGGGGCAGAGCAGAGCCACTGCCCAAAACAAAACAGTTTCAACAAGCAGAGAGAAACGCGAGCAGTATGAAAAGACAAGGAAATAAAGGACCACAAGCAATGCAGGTCAACACAACTTTAGAAGAGGTAATAGCTGCATCAGATGGAATGTCAGATAAAGAATTCAGGATACTCATGCTTTAGATGATCTGGAGTCTCAAGGAAGACATTAGACAACAAAATCAGACAATTAAAGATCACTTCGACAATGAATTACATAAACAAATCCAATAAGCAAAAGATCAACTATATAGGGAGATAGAGGTTGTAAAAACAAACAAACAGAAATCCTAGAATTGCAGGAAGGAATAATCCAACTTAAAAACTCAATTGAGAATACTACCAGGAGAGTAGAACACTTAGAACATAGAACATCAGACAATGAAGACAAAGTATTTCAACTTGAAAAGAACATAGACCACTCAGCAAGACTGTTAAGAAACCACGAGCAGAATATCCAAGAAATATGGGATAACATAAAGAGGCCAAACTTAACAGTCATTGGGATACAGGAAGGTATAGAGGTCCAAACCAAAGGAATGAGCAACCTATTCAATGAAATAATACGAGAAAACTTCCCAGACTTGATAAATAAAACAGAATCCCAAGTCCTAGAAGCCTACAGAACGCCGAATGTGCAAAATCATAAGAGAGCCACAACTAGACACATTATAATGAAGATGCCCAACAAACAGAAAAAAGAGAGAATTTTAAAAGCTACAAGAGAAAGGAAGCAGATTACGTTTAAGGGTAAACCAATCAGGATAACAGCTGATCTTTCAACACAGACTCTGAAAGCTAGAAGATCCTGGAATAACATATTGCAAACACTGAAAGAAAATGGGTTCCAACCAAGAATTGTGTATCTAGCGAAATTAAGCTTCAGTATGGAAAATGAAATTAAAACCTTCCTCGATAAACAAAAGTGAAAAGAATTTGCAGCTAGAAAACCATCTCTTCAAAACATCCTCGGCAAAACATTGCAGGAAGAGAAAATGGAAAATAACAATGAAAACCATCAGTGGGAGGTAGGACATTAAAGGGGGGAAAATAATCAAAGAGAAAAACAAACCATGTTTAGTAACATAAATAAACAAATATGGCTGGAAGAACAACCCATATCTCAATAATAACCCTAAATGTTAATGGCTTAAACTCACCAATGAAGACACACTGGCTAGTAGAATTGAACAAAAAACAAGACCCAACAATATGCTGCCTACAGGAGATGCATTTGATAGGAAAATGCATACATAGACTGACGGTGAAAGTTTGGGAAAAATCATATCACTCATATGGACTTCGGAAACAAGCAGGAGAGTCCATACTCATATCAAATAAAATAGATTTTGAGCCAAAGTTAATCAAAAGGGATAAAGAGAGACACTACATACTGCTCAAGGGAACCATACACCAACAAGAGACAGCAATCATTAATATATATGCCCCAAACAATGGTGCAGCTATGTTCATCAAACAAACTCTTCTCAAGTTCAAGAGTCTAATACACCACAATATAGTAATCATGGGAGACATGAACACACCTCTCTCACCACTGGACAGATCTTCCAAACAAGGAATAAGGAATAAGGAAACTATAGAACTCAATAACACAATTAATAACCTAGACTTATTTGAGATATGTAGAATATAACACCCAACATCAAACAGTTACCTTTTTTTCTCAGCAGCACATGTATCCTTCTAAAAAATGATCATATATTATGTCACAGGGCAACTCTTAGACAATATAAAGGAGTACAGATAATACCATGCATATTATCTGATCATAATGGAATGAAACTAAAAATCAATGATAAAAGAAGGAAGGAAAAATCATGCATCACTTGGAGAATGAATAATAGGTTACTGAGTGATCAATGGGTTATAGAAGACATCAAGTAGGAAATTTAAAAATTCTTAGAGATAAATGAAAACACAGACACAACATATCAGAATCTATGGGACACATTGAAAGCAGTTCTAACAGGAAAATTCATTGCTTGGAGTTCATTCCTTAAAAAAAGAAACAACCAACAAATAAATGATCTCATACTTCATCTCAAAATCCTAGAAAAAGAAGACGAAAGAAACAGCAAAAGAAGTAGAAGGCAAGAAATAATTAAAATCAAAGCTGAAATTAATGAAATTGAAACAAAAGAAACAATTGAAAAAACTTGACAAAAGTAGAAGTTGGTTCTTTGAAAAAATAAATAAAATTGACAGACCCTTAGCCATGCTATGAAAGAGAAGAAGAGAGAACTCAAATTACTAGCATAGGGGATTAAAAAAGAAAATATCACAAGAGATATTTCTGAAATACAGAAGATTATCAGAAATTATTTTTAATCCTTATACTCCAAACAAATAGAAGACAGTGAAGGCATCGATAAATTTCTTAAGTCATATGATATGCCCATATTGAGTCAGGAGGATATAGACAACATAAACAGACCAATATCAATTGAGGAAATAGAAGAAACCATCAATCCACTACCAACTTAGAAAAGCCCAGGACCGTATGGGTATACAGCAGAGTTTAACAAAACCTTTAAAGAGGAACAAATACCAATATTTTTCAAGGTGTTTCAGGAAATTGAAAAAGAGGGAGATTCTTCCAAATTCATTCTACGAGGCCAAGATCACCCTGATTCTTACACCAGACAAAGACACTTCAAAAAAAGAAAACTACAGACCAATATCTCTAATGAACCTACACGAAAAAATCCTCAATAAAATTCTGGCGAATTGGATACAAAAACATATCAAAAAAATTGTGAATCCTGATCAAGTAGGATTCATCCGTGTGATGCAAGGCTGGTTCAATATACGGAAATCAATAAATGTTATTCACCACATCAATAGACTTAAAAATAAGAACCATATGATCATCTCGGTAGATGCAAAAATAGCATTCTATAAAGTACAGCATTCTGTTATGTTCAACACTCTAGAAAAACTAGTGATAAGAGGAACATACCTCAATATTGTAAAAGCAATCTATGCTAAGCCTCAGGCTAGCATCATTCTGAATGGAGAAAAATTGAAGGTATTCTCTCTAAAATCTGGAACAAGACAGGGATGCCCTCTCTCACCACTTCTGTTCAACATTGTTCTCGAAACACTAGCCAGAGCATTTAGACAGACGAAAGAAATAAAAGGCGTAAAAATTGGAAAAGAAGAACTTAAATTATCAGATCACATGATTCTATGTCTAGCAGTCCCAAAAGGGTCTACAAAGAAACTAATAGAGCTAATAAATGAATTCAGCAAAGTGGCAGGATATAAAATCAACATGCATAAATCTAAGGCATTCCTGCATATCAGCGACAAATCCTCTGAAATAGAAATGAGGACAACCACTCCATACACAATATCCTAAAAAAAAATAATAATAATTAGGAATCAACCTAACAAAAGATGTGAAAGTCTTATATAATGAAAACTACAGAACCCTAAAGAGAGAAATAGAAGAAGATCTTAGAAGATGTAAAAATATATCCTGTTCATGGATAGGCAGAACTAATATCATCAAAATGGTGATATTACCAAAAGTTCTCAATAGGTTTAATGCAATGCCAATCAAAATCCAAACGGAATTTTTTCTAGAAATAGAGAAAGCAATCATGAAATTCATATGGAAAAATAAAAGACACAGAATAACAAAAACAACACTAAGCAGGAAGTGTGAATCAGGCGGCATAGCGATACCAGACTTCAAACTATACTACAGAAAAATAGTAACAAAAATACCATGGTAATGGTACCAAAACAGGCAGGTGGACCAATGGTTCAGAATAGAGGACACAGAAACCAAGCCAGGAAACTACAACTATCTTATATTTGATGGAGGGGCTAAAAGCATGCAATGAAGGAAAATAGCATCTGCAAAAAATGGTGCTGGGAAAACTTGGAATCCATATGTAACAAAATGAAACTGAATCCCTTTCTCTCGCCATGCACAAAAGTTAACTCAAAATGGATCAAGGAGCTTGATATCAAATCAGAGACATGGCGTCTGATAGAACAAAAAGTTGGCTACAATTTACATACTGTGGGGTCGGGCTCCAAATTCCTGAATAGGACACCCATAGCACAAGAGTTAATAACTAGAATCAACAAATGGGACTTACTCAAACTAAAAAGTTTTTTATCAGCAAAAGGAACAATAAGAGAGGTAAATAGGGAGCCTAAATCCTGGGAACAAATCTTTACTCCTCACACTTCAGATAGAGCCCTAATATTCAGAGTATACAAAGAACTCAAAAAAATAGACAATAAGATAACAAATAACCCAATAAACAAATGGGCCAAGAACCAGAACAGACACTTCTCAAAGAAGTACATACAATCAAAAAACAAGTACATGAAAAAATGCTCACCATCCCCAGCAGTCAGAGAAATGCAAATCAAAACCACCCTAAGATACCATCTCATTCCAGTAAGATTGGCAGCCATTATGAAGTCAAACAACAACAAGTGCTGGTGAGAATGTGGAGAAACAGGTACACTTGTACATTATTGGAGGCACTGCTAATTGGTAGAGACAATTTGGAAAGCATTATGGAGATTTCTTGGAAAGCTGTGAATGGAACTACCATTTGACCCAGCTATTCCTCTTCTCGGTCTATTCCCTAAAGACCCTAAAAGAGCATGCTACAGGGACACTGCTACATTGATGTTCATAGCAGCACAATTCACAATAGCAAGACTGTGGAACCAACCTAGATGCTGTTCAATAGAAGAATGGATAAAAAAAATGTGGCACTTATACACAATGGAGTATTACTCTGCTTTAAAAAATGACAAAATCATAGAATTTGCAGGAAAATAGATGGCATTAGAGCAGATTATGCAAAGTGAAGCTAGCCAACCCCTAAAAAACAAATGCTAAATGCCTTCTTTGATTAAAAGGAGAGTAACTACGAACAGAGTAGGGATGAAGAGCATGAGAAGAAGATTAATATTAAATAGGGATGAGAGGTGGGAGAGAAAGGGAGAGGGAAGGGAAATTGCATGGAAATGGAAGTAGACCCTCAGGGTTATACAAAATTACATAAAAGAGGATGTGAGGGGAAAGGGAAAAATAATACAAAAGGGAGAAATTTATTACAGTAGAGGGGGTAGAGAGAGGAGAGGGGAAGAGAGCGGAGGGGAGGAGGGATAGTAGAGGATAGGAAAGGCAGCAGAATACAATAGACACTAGTATGGAAATGTGTCAATCAATTGATGTGTAACTGATGTGATTCTGCAATCTGTATACGGGGTAAAAATGGGAGTTCATAACCCACTTGAATCAAAGTGTGAAATATGATATATCAAGAAATAAATAATGTTTAGAACAACCATAAAAAATTAAAAAAAAAAAAGAAAACTAACTTCGGTGAATGAGGCACGCGAATCCTAATATTTCTACAGTAACTGACCAAGTTTAACATCAATGCAAGTAGATTCCAATGGACATGATGTGTATTTTTACGTTAATTTTTATTCAAAACTGGTACAATTTCATCAGTTTATGCACATCATAGGATATATATTTCATAAAAAATTTAGCAAATTTATAGGCATTTGTTTCACTTTCAATCACTTCCTGCTTCAAAACACATGTATTCCTCCATATTTCTTGACTGGTCTTTGCATGAGAATTCTTTCCGAACACATTATTTTCGATTTCCATAATCACTTTTGAAGCAAACTTCACACACTCTTCATGATAAATCAAAACACTAATATTACCATTAGATGTATAACTGGTTGGAATGAATGAATATATATCAATATAAGATTTATTGTATATTTTCAGATATCAATTCAATCCATTATTTAAAGTTGGAACCAGTTATATTATTTATTCACAGTATGGTGTATTCATGCTTAATCTCTATATTCATGGACACAGGGTACACCTCTTTGTACCCCCAATACAAATTTTACGTCTTCAGTATATTGCTCCCAGAAATGGTGGTAGAAATACTCATGTCACCTGATCTACATATAGATTTTATCACAGTAATATTCTGGACAAAAAATGTAAAGGTCACACTTATGATTGTACCAAAGACTAAATGGAAAGCGATCATGGATTACTAAAAACATCCTTGTCCAGGTTGCCTAATGCTCTCAAATGTCAATCCTATTGGTTACTACATATTTGTTTCTTCCTAAGATTATATATTCAAACTCAACCCTGGTGAAAATGTCTACTCCTATCACTCACTTAATACTTTGCCTGATTTCATAATGTCTCTATTGTTATCTGCTTTTCTACATATTTTCCCAATTTCATCATAGTGACTGACTCTTCATATGTGCTGACATTTACATTCACTCTCTATCCGAAACCCTATAGCTAAAGAATTTTTAGTCCCAATCCTACACTCACTCTTCTTCCTAAACCTACCGACTATCTTCCTAATTCTACTGACTATCCCTTTGGATTGCATGTTCTCTTCTACATTCAAACATCCAAGGTACAAGGTCCTATGCCATTGTATATCAAATTGTCTGAGACATCTTTGCAGAATATAATTCAAAACTAAGTATCCCAATTAAGGGCCCAATGCCCTTCTGGGCTTCAAATCATATCTAGATTTTTGTTTTCATACTTATATTTCACCTCAATATTCTTGTAAATATCGCAGGTTCCCAATACCATTATTTATCACACAGAATGATTGCTAACCCAAATCGAACCTGTTATTAAGCCTAAACATACACTGTTTCCTCAATCTCATTTTACAGAAGAGCAGGGATAGAGTCGTTCTTACAATACAGGAAAGTAGGGGACATTCCACCTGCTGAGAACCTCAAAGGTCCATTCAGAAATGATACCTGGAGAAGATGTAGGCAGCTATGAAGGACCTGAGAGAGCAAAAGTCATCTTCCATGGCAAACAACCTGGTCAGGATGAAGGGATGTGTCTGAATCAGCCTCTCTCTTTTTATTGTAGAGAAGATGGACCAAACCAGGCCTGTGTGGAGAGCTGGTGCTGGGTGCCTATGGTTGACATACCATTCTACCTTGTGAAAGTGTCACAGGAAGTAGGGGCAGCCTCCATCTCATGGGACACTTGGAAGCAACTGTTAGGACAAAGTGGTTGCCAAGGCAGTGACCTCATTCAGTTCCAAAGAAAGTGATATACCTCATTTCCTTGGTGATGGAACTCTCTGAACTTTGTATCCAAGAATCCAGGCACCCCGAGGCAGCCCCAGTCCCAGTGGACTCACTTGTTTGGATTTACCAAGGACAGAGTCAGTCTTTCTTGGTACCTACCGATGTGAGGATGGCCAAATGCCAGGAGAGCTCTGAAGAGGGACCTTTCCAGAAGAAGCAGGTAGTGGCTCACCCCTTTTTCTTGACAACTTCACAGAGTTGGCCAAGGAAACCAGATCTGAGAGAGGTCAGGCCATGTTCTGAGAATAGGTAGGAAAGTTGGTTTGTTTGGTTTGGAGTGGATTGTTTTTAGTAAGTCGTTTGACCAGGCGAGTGTTTCTATGTCTGTGTATCCCACTGTGTCCATTGTTGTAGACATTAGAAAAGAGAATGCATTAATGGATGCGTCCAGTCTACTATAAATCTTCCCATAATTCAACCTGCCCAATTTATGAATGGACTGCAGCTTGTCTTATCGAGAGGCAACACATTCTATCTTCCTAAGTTCCTGTTTTCTTCCTAAATTCTGGCCACTCTCCAGAATAGGCTCATGGTTTTGTGTCCAAGATATGCACCACTACAAGCTCTGTGACATGGCCATGTACTGGATAGCGGAAGAGAATGGCCAGCCTTTCAGAAAACTCAGATATCAGTGTGAACAGAAATGTCTCAGTGGAAAAACCCCGCTTTGGGCCTTTTGCTTACCTATTGTTCTGTTGCACTGAATGTCAGGAAAGACTTGGTCTCAGGCCACCCCTTTGTGAAGCCTGAAGAAAGAGTTTTCAAATGGAAATGAATGGGCATCACCTGTGGCTCTTTGCTTAATTGCTTTGTAAAGGGATGTGGCTGAATTAGCCTCTTGGCCTGTGTGTGGCTGTGTCTTACATTCTCAGCACCTGATGGATCTAAAGAATGATCCCATGTGTGCATCAAAAACCATAATGGCAAAAAGATCAGTCATTGTGGATGAAGTCTCTTGCCTTCCTCTGTTAGGTTCCTGACCTCTGTCAAGTGAGAAAATGGATTCTTTGGGTCAAAAGAGTTCCTCAAAGCCCTGCAGAGGTGCTTGGGGTTTCGCATGACTCCAAATCACAAAGAATCTATACCTGAAAATTAGTAGGCCTCAAATTGGAGAAACACAGCATTATTAATGACAGGCTTATTTGATCACTCCTGGTTCACAGGAAGGGTGTCCAGGCCACCCTGACTTTAGGCAAATGAGGGGCAAGTGAGCTTATTTTGGACACTTTCTTGGGCTTCGCCCCTCATGAAAATCTTCAGCCAGACATTATGATGAATGACAATATGTAAGAAGATGAGGGCCATGTGGGAGTCTTTTCGTTTTAATTTTGGTCATTTGTGTGGCGGTTGGAAGAAATGACTTTGTCCACCTGGGCTTGAACTCTGGTGTGATTCCCCTTAGAGACTGAGTTGTGGAACTGACCTTAGAGAAGTATTGCATTGAATTTTGTTGGGATTTTAGGAGGCCACGCATAAGAGTCACCCTTGGAACTGAGATCTAGGCCCAGCGTTGCTTTCCACAGATTTTTCAATTTCTGAAAGAAGTGACCTCACCTCACTTCCTTGGTGATGGAACTCTCTGATCTTGGGATCCAGGAATTCAGGCAAAAAAGCCAGGGCCAGTTCCAGTCCGAGTGGTCTCATTTGTTTGGATTTACCAAGGACAGAGTCAGTCTTTCTTGGTACCTACTCATGTGAGGATGGCCAAATGGCAGGAAATCTCTGAAGAGGGGCCTTTCCTGAGAAAACAGGTAGTGGCTCACAGCTGGCTCCTGACAATTAAATAGAGTTGGCCATGGAGTCCAAATCTGAGACAGGAGTGGCCATTTCGGGGGAACATAGTATGGCCCATAAGTCAGAGGACACTCAAGATAGTCAAAGACCTACTTGGCAGAAGGAGGTGCCTTTGTAGGTTTGGTTGTGGTTTTGTGGTTTTGTCTCATGTTCTGAAAATAGGCAGGGAAGTCGGTTTGTTTGGTTTGGAGTGAACTGTTTCTAGTAAGTCGTTTGGCAAGGCGAGTGTTTCTATGTCTGTGTATCCCACTGTTATCTATGGTTGTAGACATTAGAAAAGATATTGGATCAATGGATATGTCCTGTTTAGTAGAAAGCTTCCCAGAATTCATCCTGCACAATTTATGAATGGACTGCGGCTTGCCTTATCAATTGGCTACACCTGCTATCTTCCTAAGTTCCACTTTTCTTCCTGAATTCTGGCCACTCTCTAGAATAGGCTCATGGTTTTTTGTGCAAGATATATACCACCTCCAAGCTCTGTGACATGGCCATGTACTGGATAGCTCAAGGGAATGGCGAGCATCACAGAAAACTCAGAAATCACTATGACCATTAAAGACTCAGTGGAGAAACCCTGCTTTGGGCCTTTTGGTTACCTATTGTTCTGTTGCCCTAAATGTCAGGAAGGTCTTTGCCTTAGGCCACCCCTTTGTGAAGCCTGAAGAAAACAGTTTTCAAATGGAAATGAATGGGCATCACCTGTGGCTCTTTGCTTAATTGCTTTGAAAAAGATGTGTCTCATTCAGACCATTGGCCCTGTGTGAGGCTGTTGCTTAGTTTCTCATCACCTGATGGATCTAAAGAAAGATTCCATGTGTACATACAAAACCAAAGTGGCAAAAAGAGCAGTCATTGTGGATGAAGTCTCTCGTCTTCCTCTGTAAGGTTCGTGACCTCCATCAAGTGAGAATAGGGATCCTTTGTCTCAAATGAGTTCCTCAAAGCCCTGCAGATTCTATCCCCTAGGTGCTTGGGTTTTATCATGACTCCAGTTCACATAAAGAATCTAAAACCCACAGTCAGTAGTCCTCAAATTGGAGAAGCGGAGCAGTATTAATGGCAGACCTATTTGATCACATCTTGTTCACAGGAAGTGTGTACAGCCACCCTCAGTTTAGTCAAATTAAGGGGCACGGGAGCTTATTTTTGACACTGGCTTGGGCGGAGCCCCTTATGGATTCCTCCAGCCAGAAGTTATGATGAGTGTCTATATGGAAGAAAATGTGGGTCATGTGGGAGTGTTTTGGTTTTAATTGTGGTCATTTGGGTGGTGGTTGGAAGTGACAACTGGGTCCACCTGGGCTTGAACTCTGGTGTGATTCCCCTTAGATACTGAGTTGAGGTACTGACCTCAGAGAAGTATTGCCATGAATTGAGTTGGGATATTAGGAGGCCACGCATGAGATTTGCCCTTGGAAACTGAGATCTAGGCCCAGGTTGGCTTTGCACAGAGCACTTGGAATCTCAGCCAGGGTATCACATAATTTTATTCTGAAAGACTTGGCAGCCATAGTTGAGAGTCAAAACACACATGGACCTCACATTGTAGACCTCAATGTGCCTAGCATCATGTGATCATTGGCCACTCTTTAGGAAGCCATGCTTATGAGAGTTCTCCAGAGCTTTCATTGAAATGAGCATCCTCACCATTAAATGGTTCCTGAATGAAGTGAAACCCACAGTGCCTTCAACTTCATCCTTGAAAAATGGCTAGATAAATACCGTGAAATTTTTTTAAATTTCCATGACCAGGTGGCACTGGAGAACCTTTGGATATCCTGTTGCTGACTATGAGTATACCAGACAGTGCCTGATGGACTGGGTTTCCAGAAAATGGTGTAGAGCAGAGATGCCAGTAATTTGGAGCCTGCTGAGTAGTGGGCATAGAGCTGCAGTCGGCAGGTGTGTGATAAATCATCTGTGGTGGAGCCATGTGGATCTTCCATTGGCTTCCAAATTGCTTGTGACTGACATGGTGCAGCGAGCAGACCCTTATATGTAAAGGCGTATTTTTATTTGTAGAGTTTTTAGGGCAATGTTCAGAATCACGTTGCTATGGTCAAGAGGCAAGCTATTTGGGATAGAACCTTGGTGGGTGCATTCTCCTGCAGACCCTGACCCACCACACGTGAGAAACTCCCTCCAACACTTTGGCCCAGGTGGACTCCTTGTATTTTGTGAAGCAAATACCAAACTAACAGTGCAGCAGCAAGAAACACCACAAAATGTGGAGGATGACCAAATGGCTTCACAGTCCACACGGGGAGACACTTAGCCCCCAGTGACCACAGTTTACCTACAAAGATTGAATTCAGCACTGCTGACTCATGTTCATTGGAACATAAGAAACCATGTCCTCCAGGTCACATAGATGCAGACCCAGCTTTGATGCTCTCATTACAAAGGAATCTAAAGCTCCTGACAACAACATATATTTCAAGTGCCCAACCTCAGTGGCAGTTTCTGAAGAAGTCTTTAGGCCAGCAGAGCTCCATATTTGTGGAGTGTTTACCCTGTCCCTTACTTTAGTAAACTACTCTACCACCTCCAATGTTGTGAACTTTTGAGCATATTAAATTCCAGCTATGTATTCCCAGATTTTCTAACTCTTCTCCTCTAATGATGTATTACTTGGGGCGAGGGTAATGTCAAGGCATTGTTCTGGAAGAGAGTGAAATATTTCTCCATGTGTTTTTTTTTTCAATTATTTTATTTCATATTATTTTTTATTTTTTTAATTGGGTGTTCAAAACATTACAAAGCTCTTGACATATTATATTCCATACATTAGATTCAAGTGGGTTATGAACTCCCATTTTTATCCCAAATACGGATTGCAGAATCATATGTGTTACACATCTGCATTTTTATAATGCCCTATTAGTAACTGTTGTATTCTGCTACATTTTCTATCCTCTAGTATCCCCACTCCCCTCCCATCTTCTCTCTCTACCCCATCTACTGTAATACATTTATATCTTTGTTAATTTTCCCATTCCCCTCACAACCTCTTATATGTAATTTTGTGTAACAATGAGGGTCTCCCTACATTACCATGCAATTTCCTTTATCTCTCTCTTTCCGACCCCCACCTCATGTCTCTGTTTAATGTTGATCTTTTATTCCTGCTCTTCCTCCCTGCTCTGTTATTAGTTGCTCTCATTATATCAAAGAAGACATTTTTATTTGTTTTTTAGGGTTTGGCTAGCTTCACTAAGCATAATCTGCTCTAGTGCCATCCATTTCCCTGCAAATTCAATGATTTTGTCATTTTTTAATGATGCATAATACTCAATGGTGTATAAATGCCACATTTTTTTATCCATTCATCTACTGAAGGGCATCTGGGTTGGTTCCACAGTCTAGCAATTTTGAATGGTGCTGCTATGAACATCAATGTGGCAGTATCCCTGTAATATGCTCTTTTAAGGTCTTCAGGGAATAGTCTGAGAAGGGCAATAGCTGGGTCAAATGGTGGTTCCATTCCCAGCTTTCCCAGGATTCTCCATACTGCTTTTCAAATTTGCCACAACAGTTTGCAGTCCCACCAGAAATGTACAAGAGTACCCTATTCTCCACATCCTCGCCAGCACTTGTTGTTTGACTTCATAATGGCTGCCAATCTTACTAGAGTAGGATGGTTTCTTAGGGTGATTTTAATTTGCATTTCTCTGACTGCTAGAGATGGTGAGCATTTTTTCATTTACTTACTGATTGATTGTATGTCCTCCTCTGAGTAGTGTTGGTTCAGGTCCATGGCCCATTTTTTGATTGGGTTATTTATCATCTTATTGTCTAATTTTTTGAGTTCTTGGTATACTCTGGATATTAGGGATCTATCTGAAGTGTAAGGAGTAAAAATTTGTTCCCATAATTTAGGCTCCCTATTTACCTCTCTCATTTTTTATTCTGCTGAGAAAAAACTTTTCAGTTTAAGTAAGTCCCATTTGATGATTCTTGTTATTAACTCTTCTGCTATGGGTGTCCTGTTAAGGAATTTGGAGCCCGGCCCCACATTATGTAGATCGGAGCCAACTTTTTCTTGTATCAGATGCAGAGTCTCTTATTTGATATCTAGCTCCTTGATCCACTTTGAGTTAACTTTTGTGCATGGCAAGAGGAGGGGATTCGATTTTATTTTGTTGCATATGGATTTCCATTTTTTACAACACCATTTGTTGAAGATGCTATATTTCCTCCATTGCATGCTTTTAGCTCCTTTATCAAATATAGCATAGTTGTAGCTTTGTGAATTAGTCTTTGTGTCCTCTATTCTGTACCATTGGTCAACCTGCCAGTTTTGGTACCAGTGCCATGCTGTTTTTGTTAATATTGCTCTGTAGTATAGTTTTAAGTCCGGTATCGCTATACCGCCTGATTCACACTTCCTGCTAGAATTGCTTTTGCTATTCTGGGTCTTATATTTTTCCATATGAATTCCATGATTGCTTTATCTATTTTTACAAGAAATGCCATTGGGATTTTGATTGGCATTGCATTGAACCTATAGAAAACTTTTGGTAATTTCGCCATTTTGATGATGTTAGTTCTGCCTATCCAGGAACAGGGTATATTTTTCCATCTTCTAAGATCTTCTTCTACTTCTCTTTTTAGGGTTCTGTAGTTTTCATTGTATAAGTCTTTCACCTTTTTTGTTTGGTTGATTTTTAAGTATTTAATTTTTTTGAGGGTATTGTGAATGGAGTGTTTTTCCTCATTTCTGTTTCAGGAGGTTTGTCGCTGATATACAGAAATGCCTTTGATTTATGCGTTTTGATTGTATATCCTGCCACTTTGCTGAATTCATTTATTAGTTCTAGTAGTTCTTTTGTAGACCCTTTTGGGTCTTCTATGTATAGAATCATGTCACCAGGAAATAGTGATAATTTTCGTTCTTATTTTCCTATTTTTATGCCTTTGATTTCTTTCGTCTGTCTAATTGCTCTGGCCAGTGTTTTGAGAACTATATTGAATAGAAGTGGTGACAGAGGGCATCCCTGTCTTGTTCCAGATTTTAGAGGGAATGCCTTCAATTTTTCTCCATTCATAATGATGCTAGCCTGAGACTTAGCATAGATAGCTTTTACAATGTCGAGGTTAGTTCCTGTTATCCCTATTTTTCTAATGTTTTGAACATAAAGGGATGCTGTACTTTGTCAAATGCTTTTTCTGCATCTATCGAGATGATCATATAATTCCTATCTTTAAGTCTATTGATGTGATGAATAACATTTATTGATTTTCGTATATTGAACCATCGTTGCATACCAGGGATGAATCCTACTTGATCCTGGTGAACAATTTTTTTGATTTGCCTTTGTATTCGATTTGGCAGATTTTTATTGAGGATTCTTGCATCTAGGTTAATCAGATATATTGGTCAGTAGTTCTCTTTCTTTGAGGTGTCTTTTTCTGGTTTCGGAATTAGGGTGATGTTGGCCTCATAAAATGAATTTGGCAGAGCTCCCTCTTTTTCTATTTCCTGAAATAACTTGAAAAGTATTGGTATTAATTCTTCTTTAAAGGTTTTGTAAAACTCCACTGTATAGCCATCCGTTCCTGGGCTTTTCTTGGTTGGTAGTCTTTTGATTGCTTCTTCTATTTCATCCATTGATATTGGTCGGTTTAAATTGTGTGTATCCTCCTGACTCAGTTTGGGCAAATCATATGACTTAAGAAATTTATCGATGTCTTCACTATTTTCTATTTTATTGGAATAATGGTTTTCAAAATAATTTCTAATTGTCTTCTGTATTTCTGTAGCATCTGTTGTGATGTTGCCTTTTTCATCCCATATGTTAGTAATTTGAGTTCTTTCTCTTCTTTTCGTCTTTAGCATGGCTAAGGGTCTGTTGATCTTATTTATTTTTTCGAAGAAACAACTTTTAGTTTTGTTAATTTTTTCAATAGTTTCTTTTGTTTCAATTTTGTTGATTTCCACTCTGATTTTAATAATTTCTTGCCTTCTGCTAAATTTGCTGTTGTTTTGCTCTTCCTTTTCTAGGGCTTTGAGATGAAGTGTGAGCTCACTTATTTGTTGGTTTTTCCTTTTTTTTCAGGAATGACCTCCAGGCGATGAATTTCCCTCTTAAAACTGCTTTCATTGTGTCCCATAGATTCCGATATGTTGTGTCTATAATTACATTTATCTCTAAGAATTTTTTGATTTCCTCCTTTATGTCTTCTGTAACCCATTGATCATTCAGTAACATATTATTCATTTTCCATGTGATGTAGAATTTTTCCTTCCTTCTTTTATCATTGATTTCCAGTTTCATTCCATTATGATCAGATAAAATGCATGTTATTATCTCCACACCTTTATATTTACTGAGGGTTGCCCTATGGCATCATATATGGTCTTTTTTTGAGAAGGATCCATGTGCTGCTGAGAAAAAAGTATATCCACTTGATGATGGTTGATATATTCTATATATGTCAGTTACATGTTGGTTATTGATTGTGATATTGAGTTCTATACTTTCTTTATTCAACTTTTGTTTGGAGGATCTGTCCAATGGTGATAGATGTGTGTTGAAGTCACCCATAATTATTGTGTTGAGGTCTATTTCATTTTGGAGCTTGAGGAGAATTTGTTTCATGAACATCGTAGCACCATTATTTAGTGCATAAATATTGATAATTGTTATGTCTTGTTGGTGAATGGTTCCTTTTAACAGTATATAATGTCCTTCCTTATCCCTTTTGATTAACTTAGTCTTGAAGTCGATTTTATTTGATATGAGGATGTCCACCCCTGCTTGTTTATGAGGATAAGTGTGCATGGTGTATGTTTTCCCAACCTTTCACCTTCAGCCTGTGTGTCTTTGCATTTCAGATGTGTCTCCAGGAGGCAACATATTGTTGGATTTGTTTATTTAATCCAAGTTACCAGCCTATGTCGCTTTATTGGAGAGTTGAAGCCATTTACATTCAGAGTTACTATTGATGTATGGTTTGTACTGCCAGCCATGTTTGATTATTTATCTTTTTTTAAATTTAGTTTGTTTCTCCATAATAAGCTTTCACCCTGCCTCTGTCATTACCAAGGTACTTCCCACTGATGGTTTTGGTTGTTGTTTTTCATTTCTTTCTTGTGTAGTGTTTTTCTCAAGACGCTTTGTAAAGCTTGTTTTCTGGCTTCAAATTCTTTTAGCTTTTGTTTATCATGAAAGATTCTTATTTTATTGTAGTACCTGATGGTTAATTATGCTGGATACATAATTCTTAGTTGGCATCCATTGTCTTTCAGTGTTTGAAATACGTTTTTCCAGGATCTTCTCGCTTTCAGCATCTGTGATCAAATATCCGTTGTTAACCTTATTGGTTTACCACTGAATGTATTCTGCCTCCATTCTCTTGTAGATTTATTATTTTCTCTTTGTTCTGTATATTGGATATCTTCATAACAATGTGTCTTGGCATTCGTCTACTGTGATTTT
>NW_027514999.1:0-100532 GCF_048772815.1 Callospermophilus lateralis | reverse complement strand
GAAACTGAGAACTCCTTTATTTTGCCAAGTTTCAAAGAGCTACTACAAACCATGTTGGATTTTGAGTTCCAAATTCATCTATCTATATAGGAGAGAACAGAGTGAAACCTGAAAATAAAAACTGCTACTGTAAACGAAGGCTTCAACGTAGCAAAACAAAATTTGGTGAGCCAAGTGGGATTTGTGTACTTTTCATTACCATCACGTATCATCAAGATTGGGTGAAAAAATATTTGCTGGTATTCAGGAAACTCGTTATTTCTTAGAAGCTTGGCAACCCCTCTCAATGAAAGTGTTTTTCCACAGTCTGTGCCTAGGGCTACTTGAAGAGGAAACAAACCATAGAGACAAAACTGAGAACTCCTTTATTTTGTCAAGTTTCAAAGAGCTACTACAAACCATGTTGGATTTAGAGTTCCAAATTCATCTATCTATATAGGAGAGAACAGAGTGAAACCTGAAAATAAAAACTGCTACTGTAAACGAAGGCTTCAACGTAGCAAAACAAAATTTGGTGAGCCAAGTGGGATTTGTGTACTTTTCATTACCAACACGTATCATCAAGATTGGGTGAAAAAATATTTGCTGGTATTCAGGAAACTCGTTATTTCTTAGAAGCTTGGCAACCCCTCTCATTGAAAGTGCTTTTCCACAGTCTGTGCCTAGGGCTACTTGAAGAGGAAACAAACCATAGAGACAAAACTGAGAACTCCTTTATTTTGTCAAGTTTCAAAGAGCTACTACAAACCATGTTGGATTTAGAGTTCCAAATTCATCTATCTATATAGGAGAGAACAGAGGGAAACCTAAATATAAAAACTGCTACTGTACACGAACGCTTCAACCTGGAAGAACTAAATTTGGAGAGCCAAGTGGGATTTGTGTACTGATCATTAGCAACAAGTATCATCAAGATTGGGTGAAAAAATATTTGCTGGTATTTCGGAAAATCGTTATTTCTTAGAAGCTTGGCAACCCCTCTCAATGAAAGTGCTTTTCCACAGTCTGTGCCTAGGGCTACTTGAAGAGGAAACAAACCATAGAGACAAAACTGAGAACTCCTTTATTTTGTCAAGTTTCAAGGAGCTACTACAAAGCATGTTGGATTTAGAGTTCCAAATTCATCTATCTATATAGGAGAGAACAGAGAGAAACCTAAATATAAAAACTGCTACTGTACACGAACGCTTCAACCTAGAAGAACAAAATTTGGTGAGCCAAGTGGGATTTGTGTACTGATCATTACCACCAAGTATCAACAAGATTGTGTGAAAAATATTTGCTGGTATTTCGGAAACTCGTTATTTCTTAGAAGCTTGACAACCCATCTCAATGAAAGTGCTTTCCACAGTCTGTGCCTAGGGCTACTTTAAAAGGAAACAAACCATAGAGACAAAATTGAGAACTCGTTTATTTTGCCAAGTTTCAAAGAGCTACTACAAACCATGTTGGATTTAGAGTTCCAAATTCATCTATCTATATAGGAGAGAACAGAGTGAAACCTGAAAATAAATACTGCTACTGTAAACGAAGGCTTCAACGTAGCAAAACAAAATTTGGTGAGCCAAGTGGGATTTGTGTACTTTTCATTACCATCACGTATCATCAAGATTGGGTGAAAAAATATTTGCTGGTATTTCGGAAACTCGTTATTTCTTAGAAGCTTGGCAACCCCTCTCAATGAAAGTGTTTTTCCACAGTCTGTGCCTAGGGCTACTTGAAGAGGAAACAAACCATAGAGACAAAACTGAGAACTCCTTTATTTTGTCAAGTTTCAAAGAGCTACTACAAACAATGTTGGATTTAGAGTTCCAAATTCATCTATCTATATAGGAGAGAACAGAGGGAAACCTAAATATAAAAACTGCTACTGTACACGAACGCTTCAACCTAGAAGAACAAAATTTGGTGAGCCAAGTGGGATTTGTGTACTGATCATTAGCAACAAGTATCATCAAGATTGGGTGAAAAAATATTTGCTGGTATTTCGGAAACTCGTTATTTCTTAGAAGCTTGGCAACCCCTCTCAATGAAATTGCTTTTCCACAGTCTGTGCCTAGGGCTACTTGAAGAGGAAACAAACCATAGAGACAAAACTGAGAACTCCTTTATTTTGTCAAGTTTCAAGGAGCTACTACAAAGCATGTTGGATTTAGAGTTCTAAATTCATCTATCTATATAGGAGAGAACAGAGGGAAACCTAAATATAAAAACTGCTACTGTAGACGAACGCTTCAACCTAGAAGAACAAAATTTGGTAAGCCAAGTGGGATTTGTATACTAATCATTACCACCAAGTATCATCAAGATTGGGTGAAAAAATATTTGCTGGTATTTCGGAAACTCGTTATTTCTTAGAAGCTTGGCAAACTCTCTCATTGAAAGTGCTTTTCCACAGTCTGTGCCTAGGGCTACTTGAAGAGGAAACAAACCATAGAGACAAATCTGAGAACTCCTTTATTTTGTCAAGTTTCAAAGAGCTACTGCAAACCACGTTGGATTTAGAGTTCCAAATTCATCTATCTATATAGGAGAGAACAGAGAGAAACCTAAATATAAAACCGCTACTGTAGACGAACGCTTCAACCTAGAAGAACAAAATTTGGTGAGGCAAGTGGGATTTGTGTACTGATCACTACCACCAAGTATCATCAAGATTGGGTGAAGAAATATTTGCTGGTATTTCGGCAACTCGTTATTTCTTAGAAGCTTGGCAACCAATCTCAATGAAAGTGCTTTCCACAGTCTGTGCCTGGGACTACTTTAAGAGGAAACAAACCATAGAGACAAATCTGAGAACTCCTTTATTTTGTCAAGTTTCAAAGAGCTACTACAAACCATGTTGGATTTAGAGTTCCAAATTCATCTATCTATATAGGAGAGAACAGAGGGAAACCTAAATATAAAAACTGCTACTGTACACGAATGCTTCATCCTAGATGAACAAAAATTGGTTAGCCAAGTGGGATTTGTGTGCTGATCATTACCACCAAGTATCATCAAGTTTGGGTGACAAAATATTTGCTGGTATTTCGGAAACTCGATATTTCTTAGAAGCTTGGCAACTCATCTCAATGAAAGTGCTTTTCCACAGTCTGTTCATAGGGCTACATGAAGAGGAAACAAACCAGAGAGACAAAACTGAGAACTCCTTTATTTTGTCAAGTTTCAAAGAGCTACTACAAACCATGTTGGATTTAGAGTTCCAAATTCATCTATCTGTATAGGAGAGAACATAGGGAAACCTAAATATAAAAACTGCTACTGTACACGAACGCTTCAACCTAGAAGAACTAAATTTGGTGAGCCAAGTGGGATTTGTGTACTGATCATTACCACCAAGTATCATCAAAATTGGGTGAAAAAATATTTGCTGGTATTTCGGAAACTCGTTATTTCTTAGAAGCTTGGCAACCCCTCTCAATGAAAGTGGTTTTCCACAGTCTGTGCCTAGGGCTACTTGAAGAGGAAACAAACCATAGAGACAAATCTGAGAACCCCTTTATTTTGTCAAGTTTCAAAGAGCTACTACAAACCATGTTGGATTTAGAGTTCCAAATTCATCTATCTGTATAGGAGAGAACATAGGGAAACCTAAATATAAAAACTGCTACTGTACACGAACGCTTCAACCTAGAAGAACTAAATTTGGTGAGCCAAGTGGGATTTGTGTACTGATCATTACCACCAAGTATCAACAAGATTGTGTGATAAATATTTGCTGGTATTTCGGAAAATCGTTATTTCTTAGAAGCTTGACAACCCATCTCAATGAAAGTGCTTTCCACAGTCTGTGCCTAGGGCTACTTTAAAAGGAAACAAACCATAGAGACGAAACTGAGAACTCCTTTATTTTGCCAAGTTTCAAAGAGCTACTACAAACCATGTTGGATTTTGAGTTCCAAATTCATCTATCTATATAGGAGAGAACAGAGTGAAACCTGAAAATAAAAACTGCTACTGTAAACGAAGGCTTCAACGTAGCAAAACAAAATTTGGTGAGCCAAGTGGGATTTGTGTACTTTTCATTACCATCACGTATCATCAAGATTGGGTGAAAAAATATTTGCTGGTATTCAGGAAACTCGTTATTTCTTAGAAGCTTGGCAACCCCTCTCAATGAAAGTGTTTTTCCACAGTCTGTGCCTAGGGCTACTTGAAGAGGAAACAAACCATAGAGACAAAACTGAGAACTCCTTTATTTTGTCAAGTTTCAAAGAGCTACTACAAACCATGTTGGATTTAGAGTTCCAAATTCATCTATCTATATAGGAGAGAACAGAGTGAAACCTGAAAATAAAAACTGCTACTGTAAACGAAGGCTTCAACGTAGCAAAACAAAATTTGGTGAGCCAAGTGGGATTTGTGTACTTTTCATTACCAACACGTATCATCAAGATTGGGTGAAAAAATATTTGCTGGTATTCAGGAAACTCGTTATTTCTTAGAAGCTTGGCAACCCCTCTCATTGAAAGTGCTTTTCCACAGTCTGTGCCTAGGGCTACTTGAAGAGGAAACAAACCATAGAGACAAAACTGAGAACTCCTTTATTTTGTCAAGTTTCAAAGAGCTACTACAAACCATGTTGGATTTAGAGTTCCAAATTCATCTATCTATATAGGAGAGAACAGAGGGAAACCTAAATATAAAAACTGCTACTGTACACGAACGCTTCAACCTGGAAGAACTAAATTTGGAGAGCCAAGTGGGATTTGTGTACTGATCATTAGCAACAAGTATCATCAAGATTGGGTGAAAAAATATTTGCTGGTATTTCGGAAAATCGTTATTTCTTAGAAGCTTGGCAACCCCTCTCAATGAAAGTGCTTTTCCACAGTCTGTGCCTAGGGCTACTTGAAGAGGAAACAAACCATAGAGACAAAACTGAGAACTCCTTTATTTTGTCAAGTTTCAAGGAGCTACTACAAAGCATGTTGGATTTAGAGTTCCAAATTCATCTATCTATATAGGAGAGAACAGAGAGAAACCTAAATATAAAAACTGCTACTGTACACGAACGCTTCAACCTAGAAGAACAAAATTTGGTGAGCCAAGTGGGATTTGTGTACTGATCATTACCACCAAGTATCAACAAGATTGTGTGAAAAATATTTGCTGGTATTTCGGAAACTCGTTATTTCTTAGAAGCTTGACAACCCATCTCAATGAAAGTGCTTTCCACAGTCTGTGCCTAGGGCTACTTTAAAAGGAAACAAACCATAGAGACAAAATTGAGAACTCGTTTATTTTGCCAAGTTTCAAAGAGCTACTACAAACCATGTTGGATTTAGAGTTGCAAATTCATCTATCTATATAGGAGAGAACAGAGTGAAACCTGAAAATAAAAACTGGTACTGTAAACGAAGGCTTCAACGTAGCAAAACAAAATTTGGTGAGCCAAGTGGGATTTGTGTACTTTTCATTACCAACACGTATCATCAAGATTGGGTGAAAAAATATTTGCTGGTATTCAGGAAACTCGTTATTTCTTAGAAGCTTGGCAACCCCTCTCAATGAAAGTGTTTTTCCACAGTCTGTGCCTAGGGCTACTTGAAGAGGAAACAAACCATAGAGACAAAACTGAGAACTCCTTTATTTTGTCAAGTTTCAAAGAGCTACTACAAACCATGTTGGATTTAGAGTTCCAAATTCATCTCTCTATATAGGAGAGAACAGAGGGAAACCTAAATATAAAAACTGCTACTGTACACGAACGCTTCAACCTGGAAGAACTAAATTTGGAGAGCCAAGTGGGATTTGTGTACTGATCATTAGCAACAAGTATCATCAAGATTGGGTGAAAAAATATTTGCTGGTATTTCGGAAACTCGTTATTTCTTAGAAGCTTGGCAACCCCTCTCAATGAAAGTGCTTTTCCACAGTCTGTGCCTAGGGCTACTTGAAGAGGAAACAAACCATAGAGACAAAACTGAGAACTCCTTTATTTTGTCAAGTTTCAAGGAGCTACTACAAAGCATGTTGGATTTAGAGTTCCAAATTCATCTATCTATATAGGAGAGAACAGAGAGAAACCTAAATATAAAAACTGCTACTGTACACAAACGCTTCAACCTAGAAGAACAAAATTTGGTGAGCCAAGTGGGATGTGTGTACTGATCATTACCACCAAGTATCAACAAGATTGTGTGAAAAATATTTGCTGGTATTTCGGAAACTCCTTATTTCTTAGAAGCTTGACAACCCATCTCAATGAAAGTGCTTTCCACAGTCTGTGCCTAGGGCTACTTTAAAAGGAAACAAACCATAGAGACAAAATTGAGAACTCGTTTATTTTGCCAAGTTTCAAAGAGCTACTACAAACCATGTTGGATTTAGAGTTCCAAATTCATCTATCTATATAGGAGAGAACAGAGTGAAACCTGAAAATAAATACTGCTACTGTAAACGAAGGCTTCAACGTAGCAAAACAAAATTTGGTGAGCCAAGTGGGATTTGTGTACTTTTCATTACCATCACGTATCATCAAGATTGGGTGAAAAAATATTTGCTGGTATTTCGAAAACTCGTTATTTCTTAGAACCCTTTCAACCCCTCTCAATGAAAGTGTTTTTCCACAGTCTGTGCCTAGGGCTACTTGAAGAGGAAACAAACCATAGAGACAAAACTGAGAACTCCTTTATTTTGTCAAGTTTCAAAGAGCTACTACAAACCATGTTGGATTTAGAGTTCCAAATTCATCTATCTATATAGGAGAGAACAGAGGGAAACCTAAATATAAAAACTGCTACTGTACACGAACGCTTCAACCTAGAAGAACAAAATTTGGTGAGCCAAGTGGGATTTGTGTACTGATCATTAGCAAAAAGTATCATCAAGTTTGGGTGAAAAAATATTTGCTGGTATTTCGGAAACTCGTTATTTCTTAGAAGCTTGGCAACCCCTCTCAATGAAATTGCTTTTCCACAGTCTGTGCCTAGGGCTACTTGAAGAGGAAACAAACCATAGAGACAAAACTGAGAACTCCTTTATTTTGTCAAGTTTCAAGGAGCTACTACAAAGCATGTTGGATTTAGAGTTCTAAATTCATCTATCTATATAGGAGAGAACAGAGGGAAACCTAAATATAAAAACTGCTACTGTAGACGAACGCTTCAACCTAGAAGAACAAAATTTGGTAAGCCAAGTGGGATTTGTATACTAATCATTACCACCAAGTATCATCAAGATTGGGTGAAAAAATATTTGCTGGTATTTCGGAAACTCGTTATTTCTTAGAAGCTTGGCAAACTCTCTCATTGAAAGTGCTTTTCCACAGTCTGTGCCTAGGGCTACTTGAAGAGGAAACAAACCATAGAGACAAATCTGAGAACTCCTTTATTTTGTCAAGTTTCAAAGAGCTACTGCAAACCACGTTGGATTTAGAGTTCCAAATTCATCTATCTATATAGGAGAGAACAGAGAGAAACCTAAATATAAAACTGCTACTGTAGACGAACGCTTCAACCTAGAAGAACAAAATTTGGTGAGGCAAGTGGGATTTGTGAACTGATCACTACCACCAAGTATCATCAAGATTGGGTGAAGAAATATTTGCTGGTATTTCGGCAACCTGTTATTTCTTAGAAGCTTGGCAACCAATCTCAATGAAAGTGCTTTCCACAGTCTGTGCCTGGGACTACTTTAAGAGGAAACAAACCATAGAGACAAATCTGAGAACTCCTTTATTTTGTCAAGTTTCAAAGAGCTACTACAAACCATGTTGGATTTAGAGTTCCAAATTCATCTATCTATATAGGAGAGAACAGAGGGAAACCTAAATATAAAAACTGCTACTGTACACGAATGCTTCATCCTAGATGAACAAAAATTGGTTAGGCAAGTGGGATTTGTGTGCTGATCATTATAACCAAGTATCATCAATTTTGGGTGAAAAAATATTTGCTGGTATTTCGGAAACTCGATATTTCTTAGAAGCTTGGCAACTCATCTCAATGAAAGTGTTTTTCCACAGTCTGTGCCTAGGGCTACTTGAAGAGGAAACAAACCATAGAGACAAATCTGAGAACCCCTTTATTTTGTCAAGTTTCAAAGAGCTACTACAAACCATGTTGGATTTAGAGTTCCAAATTCATCTATCTGTATAGGAGAGAACATAGGGAAACCTAAATATAAAAACTGCTACTGTACACGAACGCTTCAACCTAGAAGAACTAAATTTGGTGAGCCAAGTGGGATTTGTGTACTGATCATTACCACCAAGTATCAACAAGATTGTGTGAAAAATATTTGCTGGTATTTCGGAAACTCCTTATTTCTTAGAAGCTTGACAACCCATCTCAATTAAAGTGCTTTCCACAGTCTGTGCCTAGGGCTACTTTAAAAGGAAACAAACCATAGAAACGAAACTGAGAACTCCTTTATTTTGCCAAGTTTCAAAGAGCTACTACAAACCATGTTGGATTTAGAGTTCCAAATTCATCTATCTATATAAGAGAGAACAGAGTGAAACCTGAAAATAAAAACTGCTACTGTAAACGAAGGCTTCAACGTAGCAAAACAAAATTTGGTGAGCCAAGTGGGATTTGTGTACTTTTCATTACCATCACGTATCATCAAGATTGGGTGAAAAAATATTTGCTGGTATTCAGGAAACTCGTTATTTCTTAGAAGCTTGGCAACCCCTCTCAATGAAAGTGTTTTTCCACAGTCTGTGCCTAGGGCTACTTGAAGAGGGAACAAACCATAGAGACAAAACTGAGAACTCCTTTATTTTGTCAAGTTTCAAAGAGCTACTACAAACCATGTTGGATTTAGAGTTCCAAATTCATCTATCTATATAGGTGAGAACATAGGGAAACCTAAATATAAAAACTGCTACTGTACACGAACGCTTCAACCTGGAAGAACTAAATTTGGAGAGCCAAGTGGGATTTGTGTACTGATCATTAGCAACAAGTATCATCAAGATTGGGTGAAAAAATATTTGCTGGTATTTCGGAAACTCGTTATTTCTTAGAAGCTTGGCAACCCCTCTCAATGAAAGTGCTTTTTCACAGTCTGTGCCTAGGGCTACTTGAAGAGGAAACAAACCATAGAGACAAAACTGAGAACTCCTTTATTTTGTCAAGTTTCAAGGAGGTACTACAAAGCATGTTGGATTTAGAGTTCCAAATTCATCTATCTATATAGGAGAGAACAGAGAGAAACCTAAATATAAAAACTGCTACTGTACACGAACGCTTCAACCTAGAAGAACAAAATTTGGTGAGCCAAGTGGGATTTGGGTACTGATCATTACCACCAAGTATCAACAAGATTGTGTGAAAAATATTTGCTGGTATTTCGGAAACTCGTTATTTCTTAGAAGCTTTACAACCCATCTCAATGAAAGTGCTTTCCACAGTCTGTGCCTAGGGCTACTTTAAAAGGAAACAAACCATAGAGACAAAATTGAGAACTCGTTTATTTTGCCAAGTTTCAAAGAGCTACTACAAACCATGTTGGATTTAGAGTTCCAAATTCATCTATCTATATAGGAGAGAACAGAGTGAAACCTGAAAATAAATACTGCTACTGTAAACGAAGGCTTCAACGTAGCAAAACAAAATTTGGTGAGCCAAGTGGGATTTGTGTACTTTTCATTACCATCACGTATCATCAAGATTGGGTGAAAAAATATTTGCTGGTATTTCGGAAACTCGTTATTTCTTAGAAGCTTGGCAACCCCTCTCAATGAAAGTGTTTTTCCACAGTCTGTGCCTAGGGCTACTTGAAGAGGAAACAAACCATAGAGACAAAACTGAGAACTCCTTTATTTTGTCAAGTTTCAAAGAGCTACTACAAACCATGTTGGATTTAGAGTTCCAAATTCATCTATCTATATAGGAGAGAACAGAGGGAAACCTAAATATAAAAACTGCTACTGTACACGAACGCTTCAACCTAGAAGAACAAAATTTGGTGAGCCAAGTGGGATTTGTGTACTGATCATTAGCAACAAGTATCATCAAGATTGGGTGAAAAAATATTTGCTGGTATTTCGGAAACTCGTTATTTCTTAGAAGCTTGGCAACCCCTCTCAATGAAATTTCTTTTCCACAGTCTGTGCCTAGGGCTACTTGAAGACGAAACAAACCATAGAGACAAAACTGAGAACTCCTTTATTTTGTCAAGTTTCAAAGAGCTACTACAAACCAGGTTGGATTTAGAGTTCCAAATTCATCTATCTATATAGGAGAGAACAGATAGAAACCTAAATATAAAAACTGCGACTGTAGACGAACGCTTCAACCTAGAAGAACAAAATTTGGTGAGCCAAGTGGGATTTGTGTTCTGATCATTACCACAAAGTATCATCAAGTTTGGGTGAAAAAATATTTGCTGTTATTTCGGAACCTCGATATTTCTTAGAAGCTTGGCAACGCATCTCAATGAAAGTGCTTTTCCACAGTCTGTTCCTAGGGCTACATGAAGAGGAAACAAACCAGAAAGACAAAACTGAGAATTCCTTTATTTTGTCAAGTTTCAAAGAGCTACTACAAACCATGTTGGATTTAGAGTTCCAAATTCATCTATCTGTATAGGAGAGAACAGAGGGAAACCTAAATATAAAAACTGCTACTGTACACGAACGCTACAACCTAGAAGAACTAAATTTGGTGAGGAAAGTGGGATTTGTGTACTGATCATTAGCAACAAGTATCATCAAGATTGGGTGAAAAAATATTTGCTGGTATTTCGGAAACTCGTTATTTCTTAGAAGCTTGGCAAACCCTCTCAATGAAAGTGCTTTTCCACAGTCTGTGCCTAGGGCTACTTTAAGAGGAAACAAACCATAAAGACAAAACTGAGAACTCCTTTATTTTGTCAAGTTTCAAGGAGCTACTACAAAGCATGTTGGATTTAGAGTTCCAAATTCATCTATCTATATAGGAGAGAACAGAGGGAGACCTAAATATAAAAACTGCTACTGTAGACGAACGCTTCAATCTAGAAGATCAAAATTTGGTAAGCCAAGTGGGATTTGTGTACTGATCATTACCACCAAGTATCATCAAGATTGGGTTAAAAAATATTTGCTGGTATTTCGGAAACTCGTTATATCTTAGAAGCTTGGCAGCCCCTCTCAATGAAAGTGGTTTTCCACAGTCTGTGCCTAGTTCTACTTGAAGAGGAAACAAACCATAGAGACAAATCTGAGAACTCCTTTATTTTCTCAAGTTTCAAAGAGCTACTACAAACCATGTTGGATGTAGAGTTCCAAATTCATCTATCTATATAGGAGAGAACAGAGAGAAACCTAAATATAAAAACTACTACTGTAGACGAACGCTTCAACCTAGAAAAACAAAATTTGGTGAGCCAAGTGGGATTTGTATACTGATCATTACCACCAAGTATCATCAAGATTGGGTGAAAAAATATTTGCTGGTATTTCGGAAACTCGTTATTTCTTAGAAGCTTGGCAAACTCTCTCATTGAAAGTGCTTTTCCACAGTCTGTGCCTAGGGCTACTTGAAGAGGAAACAAACCATAGAGACAAATCTGAGAACTCCTTTATTTTGTCAAGTTTCAAAGAGCTACTGCAAACCACGTTGGATTTAGAGTTCCAAATTCATCTATCTATATAGGAGAGAACAGAGAGAAACCTAAATATAAAACCGCTACTGTAGACGAACGCTTCAACCTAGAAGAACAAAATTTGGTGAGGCAAGTGGGATTTGTGTACTGATCACTACCACCAAGTATCATCAAGATTGGGTGAAGAAATATTTGCTGGTATTTCGGCAACTCGTTATTTCTTAGAAGCTTGGCAACCAATCTCAATGAAAGTGCTTTCCACAGTCTGTGCCTGGGACTACTTTAAGAGGAAACAAACCATAGAGACAAATCTGAGAACTCCTTTATTTTGTCAAGTTTCAAAGAGCTACTACAAACCATGTTGGATTTAGAGTTCCAAATTCATCTATCTATATAGGAGAGAACAGAGGGAAACCTAAATATAAAAACTGCTACTGTACACGAATGCTTCATCCTAGATGAACAAAAATTGGTTAGCCAAGTGGGATTTGTGTGCTGATCATTACCACCAAGTATCATCAAGTTTGGGTGACAAAATATTTGCTGGTATTTCGGAAACTCGATATTTCTTAGAAGCTTGGCAACTCATCTCAATGAAAGTGCTTTTCCACAGTCTGTTCATAGGGCTACATGAAGAGGAAACAAACCAGAGAGACAAAACTGAGAACTCCTTTATTTTGTCAAGTTTCAAAGAGCTACTACAAACCATGTTGGATTTAGAGTTCCAAATTCATCTATCTGTATAGGAGAGAACATAGGGAAACCTAAATATAAAAACTGCTACTGTACACGAACGCTTCAACCTAGAAGAACTAAATTTGGTGAGCCAAGTGGGATTTGTGTACTGATCATTACCACCAAGTATCATCAAAATTGGGTGAAAAAATATTTGCTGGTATTTCGGAAACTCGTTATTTCTTAGAAGCTTGGCAACCCCTCTCAATGAAAGTGGTTTTCCACAGTCTGTGCCTAGGGCTACTTGAAGAGGAAACAAACCATAGAGACAAATCTGAGAACCCCTTTATTTTGTCAAGTTTCAAAGAGCTACTACAAACCATGTTGGATTTAGAGTTCCAAATTCATCTATCTGTATAGGAGAGAACATAGGGAAACCTAAATATAAAAACTGCTACTGTACACGAACGCTTCAACCTAGAAGAACTAAATTTGGTGAGCCAAGTGGGATTTGTGTACTGATCATTACCACCAAGTATCAACAAGATTGTGTGATAAATATTTGCTGGTATTTCGGAAAATCGTTATTTCTTAGAAGCTTGACAACCCATCTCAATGAAAGTGCTTTCCACAGTCTGTGCCTAGGGCTACTTTAAAAGGAAACAAACCATAGAGACGAAACTGAGAACTCCTTTATTTTGCCAAGTTTCAAAGAGCTACTACAAACCATGTTGGATTTTGAGTTCCAAATTCATCTATCTATATAGGAGAGAACAGAGTGAAACCTGAAAATAAAAACTGCTACTGTAAACGAAGGCTTCAACGTAGCAAAACAAAATTTGGTGAGCCAAGTGGGATTTGTGTACTTTTCATTACCATCACGTATCATCAAGATTGGGTGAAAAAATATTTGCTGGTATTCAGGAAACTCGTTATTTCTTAGAAGCTTGGCAACCCCTCTCAATGAAAGTGTTTTTCCACAGTCTGTGCCTAGGGCTACTTGAAGAGGAAACAAACCATAGAGACAAAACTGAGAACTCCTTTATTTTGTCAAGTTTCAAAGAGCTACTACAAACCATGTTGGATTTAGAGTTCCAAATTCATCTATCTATATAGGAGAGAACAGAGGGAAACCTAAATATAAAAACTGCTACTGTACACGAACGCTTCAACCTGGAAGAACTAAATTTGGAGAGCCAAGTGGGATTTGTGTACTGATCATTAGCAACAAGTATCATCAAGATTGGGTGAAAAAATATTTGCTGGTATTTCGGAAACTCGTTATTTCTTAGAAGCTTGGCAACGCCTCTCAATGAAAGTGCTTTTCCACAGTCTGTGCCTAGGGCTACTTGAAGAGGAAACAAACCATAGAGACAAAACTGAGAACTCCTTTATTTTGTCAAGTTTCAAGGAGCTACTACAAAGCATGTTGGATTTAGAGTTCCAAATTCATCTATCTATATAGGAGAGAACAGAGAGAAACCTAAATATAAAAACTGCTACTGTACACGAACGCTTCAACCTAGAAGAACAAAATTTGGTGAGCCAAGTGGGATTTGTGTACTGATCATTACCACCAAGTATCAACAAGATTGTGTGAAAAATATTTGCTGGTATTTCGGAAACTCGTTATTTCTTAGAAGCTTGACAACCCATCTCAATGAAAGTGCTTTCCACAGTCTGTGCCTAGGGCTACTTTAAAAGGAAACAAACCATAGAGACAAAATTGAGAACTCATTTATTTTGCCAAGTTTCAAAGAGCTACTACAAACCATGTTGGATTTAGAGTTGCAAATTCATCTATCTATATAGGAGAGAACAGAGTGAAACCTGAAAATAAAAACTGGTACTGTAAACGAAGGCTTCAACGTAGCAAAACAAAATTTGGTGAGCCAAGTGGGATTTGTGTACTTTTCATTACCAACACGTATCATCAAGATTGGGTGAAAAAATATTTGCTGGTATTCAGGAAACTCGTTATTTCTTAGAAGCTTGGCAACCCCTCTCAATGAAAGTGTTTTTCCACAGTCTGTGCCTAGGGCTACTTGAAGAGGAAACAAACCATAGAGACAAAACTGAGAACTCCTTTATTTTGTCAAGTTTCAAAGAGCTACTACAAACCATGTTGGATTTAGAGTTCCAAATTCATCTATCTATATAGGAGAGAACAGAGGGAAACCTAAATATAAAAACTGCTACTGTACACGAACGCTTCAACCTGGAAGAACTAAATTTGGAGAGCCAAGTGGGATTTGTGTACTGATCATTAGCAACAAGTATCATCAAGATTGGGTGAAAAAATATTTGCTGGTATTTCGGAAACTCGTTATTTCTTAGAAGCTTGGCAACCCCTCTCAATGAAAGTGCTTTTCCACAGTCTGTGCCTAGGGCTACTTGAAGAGGAAACAAACCATAGAGACAAAACTGAGAACTCCTTTATTTTGTCAAGTTTCAAGGAGCTACTACAAAGCATGTTGGATTTAGAGTTCCAAATTCATCTATCTATATAGGAGAGAACAGAGAGAAACCTAAATATAAAAACTGCTACTGTACACGAACGCTTCAACCTAGAAGAACAAAATTTGGTGAGCCAAGTGGGATTTGTGTACTGATCATTACCACCAAGTATCAACAAGATTGTGTGAAAAATATTTGCTGGTATTTCGGAAACTCCTTATTTCTTAGAAGCTTGACAACCCATCTCAATGAAAGTGCTTTCCACAGTCTCTGCCTAGGGCTACTTTAAAAGGAAACAAACCATAGAGACAAAATTGAGAACTCGTTTATTTTGCCAAGTTTCAAAGAGCTACTACAAACCATGTTGGATTTAGAGTTCCAAATTCATCTATCTATATAGGAGAGAACAGAGTGAAACCTGAAAATAAATACTGCTACTGTAAACGAAGGCTTCAACGTAGCAAAACAAAATTTGGTGAGCCAAGTGGGATTTGTGTACTTTTCATTACCATCACGTATCATCAAGATTGGGTGAAAAAATATTTGCTGGTATTTCGAAAACTCGTTATTTCTTAGAAGCTTGGCAACCCCTCTCAATGAAAGTGTTTTTCCACAGTCTGTGCCTAGGGCTACTTGAAGAGGAAACAAACCATAGAGACAAAACTGAGAACTCCTTTATTTTGTCAAGTTTCAAAGAGCTACTACAAACCATGTTGGATTTAGAGTTCCAAATTCATCTATCTATATAGGAGAGAACAGAGGGAAACCTAAATATAAAAACTGCTACTGTACACGAACGCTTCAACCTAGAAGAACAAAATTTGGTGAGCCAAGTGGGATTTGTGTACTGATCATTAGCAACAAGTATCATCAAGTTTGGGTGAAAAAATATTTGCTGGTATTTCGGAAACTCGTTATTTCTTAGAAGCTTGGCAACCCCTCTCAATGAAATTGCTTTTCCACAGTCTGTGCCTAGGGCTACTTGAAGAGGAAACAAACCATAGAGACAAAACTGAGAACTCCTTTATTTTGTCAAGTTTCAAGGAGCTACTACAAAGCATGTTGGATTTAGAGTTCTAAATTCATCTATCTATATAGGAGAGAACAGAGGGAAACCTAAATATAAAAACTGCTACTGTAGACGAACGCTTCAACCTAGAAGAACAAAATTTGGTAAGCCAAGTGGGATTTGTATACTAATCATTACCACCAAGTATCATCAAGATTGGGTGAAAAAATATTTGCTGGTATTTCGGAAACTCGTTATTTCTTAGAAGCTTGGCAAACTCTCTCATTGAAAGTGCTTTTCCACAGTCTGTGCCTAGGGCTACTTGAAGAGGAAACAAACCATAGAGACAAATCTGAGAACTCCTTTATTTTGTCAAGTTTCAAAGAGCTACTGCAAACCACGTTGGATTTAGAGTTCCAAATTCATCTATCTATATAGGAGAGAACAGAGAGAAACCTAAATATAAAACTGCTACTGTAGACGAACGCTTCAACCTAGAAGAACAAAATTTGGTGAGGCAAGTGGGATTTGTGTACTGATCACTACCACCAAGTATCATCAAGATTGGGTGAAGAAATATTTGCTGGTATTTCGGCAACCTGTTATTTCTTAGAAGCTTGGCAACCAATCTTAATGAAAGTGCTTTCCACAGTCTGTGCCTGGGACTACTTTAAGAGGAAACAAACCATAGAGACAAATCTGAGAACTCCTTTATTTTGTCAAGTTTCAAAGAGCTACTACAAACCATGTTGGATTTAGAGTTCCAAATTCATCTATCTATATAGGAGAGAACAGAGGGAAACCTAAATATAAAAACTGCTACTGTACACGAATGCTTCATCCTAGATGAACAAAAATTGGTTAGCCAAGTGGGATTTGTGTGCTGATCATTATAACCAAGTATCATCAATTTTGGGTGAAAAAATATTTGCTGGTATTTCGGAAACTCGATATTTCTTGGAAGCTTGGCAACTCATCTCAATGAAAGTGTTTTTCCACAGTCTGTGCCTAGGGCTACTTGAAGAGGAAACAAACCATAGAGACAAATCTGAGAACCCCTTTATTTTGTCAAGTTTCAAAGAGCTACTACAAACCATGTTGGATTTAGAGTTCCAAATTCATCTATCTGTATAGGAGAGAACATAGGGAAACCTAAATATAAAAACTGCTACTGTACACGAACGCTTCAACCTAGAAGAACTAAATTTGGTGAGCCAAGTGGGATTTGTGTACTGATCATTACCACCAAGTATCAACAAGATTGTGTGAAAAATATTTGCTGGTATTTCGGAAACTCGTTATTTCTTAGAAGCTTGACAACCCATCTCAATTAAAGTGCTTTCCACAGTCTGTGCCTAGGGCTACTTTAAAAGGAAACAAACCATAGAAACGAAACTGAGAACTCCTTTATTTTGCCAAGTTTCAAAGAGCTACTACAAACCATGTTGGATTTAGAGTTCCAAATTCATCTATCTATATAAGAGAGAACAGAGTGAAACCTGAAAATAAAAACTGCTACTGTAAACGAAGGCTTCAACGTAGCAAAACAAAATTTGGTGAGCCAAGTGGGATTTGTGTACTTTTCATTACCATCACGTATCATCAAGATTGGGTGAAAAAATATTTGCTGGTATTCAGGAAACTCGTTATTTCTTAGAAGCTTGGCAACCCCTCTCAATGAAAGTGTTTTTCCACAGTCTGTGCCTAGGGCTACTTGAAGAGGAAACAAACCATAGAGACAAAACTGAGAACTCCTTTATTTTGTCAAGTTTCAAAGAGCTACTACAAACCATGTTGGATTTAGAGTTCCAAATTCATCTATCTATATAGGAGAGAACAGAGGGAAACCTAAATATAAAAACTGCTACTGTACACGAACGCTTCAACCTGGAAGAACTAAATTTGGAGAGCCAAGTGGGATTTGTGTACTGATCATTAGCAACAAGTATCATCAAGATTGGGTGAAAAAATATTTGCTGGTATTTCGGAAACTCGTTATTTCTTAGAAGCTTGGCAACGCCTCTCAATGAAAGTGCTTTTCCACAGTCTGTGCCTAGGGCTACTTGAAGAGGAAACAAACCATAGAGACAAAACTGAGAACTCCTTTATTTTGTCAAGTTTCAAGGAGCTACTACAAAGCATGTTGGATTTAGAGTTCCAAATTCATCTATCTATATAGGAGAGAACAGAGAGAAACCTAAATATAAAAACTGCTACTGTACACGAACGCTTCAACCTAGAAGAACAAAATTTGGTGAGCCAAGTGGGATTTGTGTACTGATCATTACCACCAAGTATCAACAAGATTGTGTGAAAAATATTTGCTGGTATTTCGGAAACTCGTTATTTCTTAGAAGCTTGACAACCCATCTCAATGAAAGTGCTTTCCACAGTCTGTGCCTAGGGCTACTTTAAAAGGAAACAAACCATAGAGACAAAATTGAGAACTCATTTATTTTGCCAAGTTTCAAAGAGCTACTACAAACCATGTTGGATTTAGAGTTGCAAATTCATCTATCTATATAGGAGAGAACAGAGTGAAACCTGAAAATAAAAACTGGTACTGTAAACGAAGGCTTCAACGTAGCAAAACAAAATTTGGTGAGCCAAGTGGGATTTGTGTACTTTTCATTACCAACACGTATCATCAAGATTGGGTGAAAAAATATTTGCTGGTATTCAGGAAACTCGTTATTTCTTAGAAGCTTGGCAACCCCTCTCAATGAAAGTGTTTTTCCACAGTCTGTGCCTAGGGCTACTTGAAGAGGAAACAAACCATAGAGACAAAACTGAGAACTCCTTTATTTTGTCAAGTTTCAAAGAGCTACTACAAACCATGTTGGATTTAGAGTTCCAAATTCAACTATCTATATAGGAGAGAACAGAGGGAAACCTAAATATAAAAACTGCTACTGTACACGAACGCTTCAACCTGGAAGAACTAAATTTGGAGAGCCAAGTGGGATTTGTGTACTGATCATTAGCAACAAGTATCATCAAGATTGGGTGAAAAAATATTTGCTGGTATTTCGGAAACTCGTTATTTCTTAGAAGCTTGGCAACCCCTCTCAATGAAAGTGCTTTTCCACAGTCTGTGCCTAGGGCTACTTGAAGAGGAAACAAACCATAGAGACAAAACTGAGAACTCCTTTATTTTGTCAAGTTTCAAGGAGCTACTACAAAGCATGTTGGATTTAGAGTTCCAAATTCATCTATCTATATAGGAGAGAACAGAGAGAAACCTAAATATAAAAACTGCTACTGTACACGAACGCTTCAACCTAGAAGAACAAAATTTGGTGAGCCAAGTGGGATTTGTGTACTGATCATTACCACCAAGTATCAACAAGATTGTGTGAAAAATATTTGCTGGTATTTCGGAAACTCCTTATTTCTTAGAAGCTTGACAACCCATCTCAATGAAAGTGCTTTCCACAGTCTCTGCCTAGGGCTACTTTAAAAGGAAACAAACCATAGAGACAAAATTGAGAACTCGTTTATTTTGCCAAGTTTCAAAGAGCTACTACAAACCATGTTGGATTTAGAGTTCCAAATTCATCTATCTATATAGGAGAGAACAGAGTGAAACCTGAAAATAAATACTGCTACTGTAAACGAAGGCTTCAACGTAGCAAAACAAAATTTGGTGAGCCAAGTGGGATTTGTGTACTTTTCATTACCATCACGTATCATCAAGATTGGGTGAAAAAATATTTGCTGGTATTTCGAAAACTCGTTATTTCTTAGAAGCTTGGCAACCCCTCTCAATGAAAGTGTTTTTCCACAGTCTGTGCCTAGGGCTACTTGAAGAGGAAACAAACCATAGAGACAAAACTGAGAACTCCTTTATTTTGTCAAGTTTCAAAGAGCTACTACAAACCATGTTGGATTTAGAGTTCCAAATTCATCTATCTATATAGGAGAGAACAGAGGGAAACCTAAATATAAAAACTGCTACTGTACACGAACGCTTCAACCTAGAAGAACAAATTTGGTGAGCCAAGTGGGATTTGTGTACTGATCATTAGCAACAAGTATCATCAAGTTTGGGTGAAAAAATATTTGCTGGTATTTCGGAAACTCGTTATTTCTTAGAAGCTTGGCAACCCCTCTCAATGAAATTGCTTTTCCACAGTCTGTGCCTAGGGCTACTTGAAGAGGAAACAAACCATAGAGACAAAACTGAGAACTCCTTTATTTTGTCAAGTTTCAAGGAGCTACTACAAAGCATGTTGGATTTAGAGTTCTAAATTCATCTATCTATATAGGAGAGAACAGAGGGAAACCTAAATATAAAAACTGCTACTGTAGACGAACGCTTCAACCTAGAAGAACAAAATTTGGTAAGCCAAGTGGGATTTGTATACTAATCATTACCACCAAGTATCATCAAGATTGGGTGAAAAAATATTTGCTGGTATTTCGGAAACTCGTTATTTCTTAGAAGCTTGGCAAACTCTCTCATTGAAAGTGCTTTTCCACAGTCTGTGCCTAGGGCTACTTGAAGAGGAAACAAACCATAGAGACAAATCTGAGAACTCCTTTATTTTGTCAAGTTTCAAAGAGCTACTGCAAACCACGTTGGATTTAGAGTTCCAAATTCATCTATCTATATAGGAGAGAACAGAGAGAAACCTAAATATAAAACTGCTACTGTAGACGAACGCTTCAACCTAGAAGAACAAAATTTGGTGAGGCAAGTGGGATTTGTGTACTGATCACTACCACCAAGTATCATCAAGATTGGGTGAAGAAATATTTGCTGGTATTTCGGCAACCTGTTATTTCTTAGAAGCTTGGCAACCAATCTTAATGAAAGTGCTTTCCACAGTCTGTGCCTGGGACTACTTTAAGAGGAAACAAACCGTAGAGACAAATCTGAGAACTCCTTTATTTTGTCAAGTTTCAAAGAGCTACTACAAACCATGTTGGATTTAGAGTTCCAAATTCATCTATCTATATAGGAGAGAACAGAGGGAAACCTAAATATAAAAACTGCTACTGTACACGAATGCTTCATCCTAGATGAACAAAAATTGGTTAGCCAAGTGGGATTTGTGTGCTGATCATTATAACCAAGTATCATCAATTTTGGGTGAAAAAATATTTGCTGGTATTTCGGAAACTCGATATTTCTTGGAAGCTTGGCAACTCATCTCAATGAAAGTGTTTTTCCACAGTCTGTGCCTAGGGCTACTTGAAGAGGAAACAAACCATAGAGACAAATCTGAGAACCCCTTTATTTTGTCAAGTTTCAAAGAGCTACTACAAACCATGTTGGATTTAGAGTTCCAAATTCATCTATCTGTATAGGAGAGAACATAGGGAAACCTAAATATAAAAACTGCTACTGTACACGAACGCTTCAACCTAGAAGAACTAAATTTGGTGAGCCAAGTGGGATTTGTGTACTGATCATTACCACCAAGTATCAACAAGATTGTGTGAAAAATATTTGCTGGTATTTCGGAAACTCGTTATTTCTTAGAAGCTTGACAACCCATCTCAATTAAAGTGCTTTCCACAGTCTGTGCCTAGGGCTACTTTAAAAGGAAACAAACCATAGAAACGAAACTGAGAACTCCTTTATTTTGCCAAGTTTCAAAGAGCTACTACAAACCATGTTGGATTTAGAGTTCCAAATTCATCTATCTATATAAGAGAGAACAGAGTGAGACCTGAAAATAAAAACTGCTACTGTAAACGAAGGCTTCAACGTAGCAAAACAAAATTTGGTGAGCCAAGTGGGATTTGTGTACTTTTCATTACCATCACGTATCATCAAGATTGGGTGAAAAAATATTTGCTGGTATTCAGGAAACTCGTTATTTCTTAGAAGCTTGGCAACCCCTCTCAATGAAAGTGTTTTTCCACAGTCTGTGCCTAGGGCTACTTGAAGAGGGAACAAACCATAGAGACAAAACTGAGAACTCCTTTATTTTGTCAAGTTTCAAAGAGCTACTACAAACCATGTTGGATTTAGAGTTCCAAATTCATCTATCTATATAGGTGAGAACAGAGGGAAACCTAAATATAAAAACTGCTACTGTACACGAACGCTTCAACCTGGAAAAACTAAATTTGGAGAGCCAAGTGGGATTTGTGTACTGATCATTAGCAACAAGTATCATCAAGATTGGGTGAAAAAATATTTGCTGGTATTTCGGAAACTCGTTATTTCTTAGAAGCTTGGCAACCCCTCTCAATGAAAGTGCTTTTTCACAGTCTGTGCCTAGGGCTACTTGAAGAGGAAACAAACCATAGAGACAAAACTGAGAACTCCTTTATTTTGTCAAGTTTCAAGGAGGTACTACAAAGCATGTTGGATTTAGAGTTCCAAATTCATCTATCTATATAGGAGAGAACAGAGAGAAACCTAAATATAAAAACTGCTACTGTACACGAACGCTTCAACCTAGAAGAACAAAATTTGGTGAGCCAAGTGGGATTTGGGTACTGATCATTACCACCAAGTATCAACAAGATTGTGTGAAAAATATTTGCTGGTATTTCGGAAACTCGTTATTTCTTAGAAGCTTGACAACCCATCTCAATGAAAGTGCTTTCCACAGTCTGTGCCTAGGGCTACTTTAAAAGGAAACAAACCATAGAGACAAAATTGAGAACTCGTTTATTTTGCCAAGTTTCAAAGAGCTACTACAAACCATGTTGGATTTAGAGTTCCAAATTCATCTATCTATATAGGAGAGAACAGAGTGAAACCTGAAAATAAATACTGCTACTGTAAACGAAGGCTTCAACGTAGCAAAACAAAATTTGGTGAGCCAAGTGGGATTTGTGTACTTTTCATTACCATCACGTATCATCAAGATTGGGTGAAAAAATATTTGCTGGTATTTCGGAAACTCGTTATTTCTTAGAAGCTTGGCAACCCCTCTCAATGAAAGTGTTTTTCCACAGTCTGTGCCTAGGGCTACTTGAAGAGGAAACAAACCATAGAGACAAAACTGAGAACTCCTTTATTTTGTCAAGTTTCAAAGAGCTACTACAAACCATGTTGGATTTAGAGTTCCAAATTCATCTATCTATATAGGAGAGAACAGAGGGAAACCTAAATATAAAAACTGCTACTGTACACGAACGCTTCAACCTAGAAGAACAAAATTTGGTGAGCCAAGTGGGATTTGTGTACTGATCATTAGCAACAAGTATCATCAAGATTGGGTGAAAAAATATTTGCTGCTATTTCGGAAACTCGTTATTTCTTAGAAGCTTGGCAACCCCTCTCAATGAAATTTCTTTTCCACAGTCTGTGCCTAGGGCTACTTGAAGAGGAAACAAACCATAGAGACAAAACTGAGAACTCCTTTATTTTGTCAAGTTTCAAAGAGCTACTACAAACCAGGTTGGATTTAGAGTTCCAAATTCATCTATCTATATAGGAGAGAACAGAGGGAAACGTAAATATAAAAACTGCTACTGTACACGAACGCTTAAACCTAGAAGAACTAAATTTGGTGAGCCATGTGGGATTTGTGTACTGATCATTATCAACAAGTATCATCAAGATTGCGTGAAAAAATATTTGCTGGTATTTCGGAAACTCGTTATTTCTTAGAAGCTTGGCAACCCCTCTCAATGAAAGTGCTTTTCCACAGTCTGTGCCTAGAGCTACTGGAAGAGGAAACAAACCATAGAGACAAAACTGAGAACTCCTTTATTTTGTCACGTTTCAAGGAGCTACTACAAAGCATGTTGGATTTAGAGTTCCAAATTCATCTATCTATATAGGAGAGAACAGAGGGAAACCTAAATATAAAAACTGCTACTGTACACGAACGCTTCAACCTAGAAGAACTAAATTTGGTGAGCCATGTGGGATTTGTGGACTGATCATTAGCAACAAGTATCATCAAGATTGGGTGAAAAAATATTTGCTGGTATTTCGGAAACTCGTTATTTCTTAGAAGCTTGGCAACCCCTCTCATTGAAAGTGCTTTTCCACAGTCTGTGCCTAGGGCTACTTGTAGAGGAAACAAACCATAGAGACAAAACTGAGAACTCCTTTATTTTGTAAAGTTTGAATGAGCTACTTAAAAGCATGTTGGATTTAGAGTTCCAAATTCATCTTTCTATATAGGAGAGAACAGAGGGAAACCTAAATATAAAAACTGCTACTGTAGACGAACGCTTCAACCTAGAAGAACAAAATTTGGTAAGCCAAGTGGGATTTGTATACTAATCATTACCACCAAGTATCATCAAGTTTGGGTGAAAAAATATTTGCTGGTATTTCCGAAACTCGTTATTTCTTAGAAGCTTGGCAACCCCTTTCAATGAAAGTGCTTTTCCACAGTCTGTGCTTAGGGCTATTGAAGAGGATACAAAACATAGTGACAAATCTGAGAACTCCTTTATTTTGTCAAGTTTCAAAGAGCTACTACAAACCATGTTGGATTTAGAGTTCCAAATTCATCTATCTATATAGGAGAGAACAGAGAGAAACCTAAATATAAAAACTGCTACTGTAGACGAACGCTTCAACCTAGAAGACCAAATTTGGTGAGCCAAGTGGGATTTGTGTACTGATCATTACCAAAAAGTATCAACAAGATTGTGTGAAAAAATATTTGGTGGTATTTCGGAAACTCTTTATTTCTTATAAGCTTGACAACCCATCACAATTAAAGTGCTTTCCACAGTCTGTTCCTAGGGCTACTTGAAGAGGAAACACACCATAGAGACAAAACTGAGAACTCCTTTATTTTGTCAAGTTTCAAGGAGCTACTACACAGCATGTTGGATTTAGAGTTCGAAATTCATCTATCTATATAGGAGAGAACAGAGGGAGACCTAAATATAAAAACTGCTACTGTAGACGAACGCTTCAATCTAGAAGAACAAAATTTGGTAAGCCAAGTGGGATTTATGTACTGATCATTACCACCAAGTATCAACAAGTTTGTGTGAAAAATATTTGCTGGTATTTCGGAAACTCGTTATTTCTTAGAAGCTTGACAACCCATCTCAATGAAAGTGCTTTCCACAGTCTGTGCCTAGGGCTACATTAAAAGGAAACAAACCATAGAGACAAAACAGAGAACTCGTTTATTTTGCCAAGTTTCAAAGAGCTACTACAAACCATGTTGGATTTAGAGTTCCAAATTCATCTATCTATATAGGAGAGAACAGAGAGAAACCTAAATATAAAAACTGCTACTGTACACGAATGCTTCATCCTAGATGAACAAAAATTGGTGAGCCAAGTGGGATTTGTGTGCTGATCATTACCACCAAGTATCATCAAGTTTGGGTGAAAAAAATATTTGCTGGTATTTCGGAAACTCGATATTTCTTAGAAGCTTGGCAACTCATCTCAATGAGAGTGCTTTTCCACAGTCTGTTCATACGGCTACATGAAGAGGAAACACACCAGAGAGACAAAACTGAGAACTCCTTTATTTTGTCAAGTTTCAAAGAGCTACTACAAACCATGTTGGATTTAGAGTTCCAAATTCATCTACCTGTATAGGAGAGAACATAGGGAAACCTAAATATAAAAACTGCTACTGTAGACGAACGCTTCAACCTAGAAGAACTAAATTTGGTGAGCCAAGTGGGATTTGTGTACTGATCATTACCACCAAGTATCATCAAGATTGGGTGAAAAAATATTTGCTGGTATTTCGGAAACTCGATATTTCTTAGAATCTTGGCAACCCATCTCAATGAAAGTGCTTTTCCACAGTCTGTTCCTAAGGCTACATGAAGAGGAAACAAACCAGAGAGACAAAACTGAGAACTCCTTTATTTTGTCAAGTTTCAAAGAGCTACTGCAAAACATGTTGTATTTAGAGTTCCAAATTCATCTATCTGTATAGGAGAGAACAGAGGGAAACCTAAATATAAAAACTGCTACTGTACACGAACGCTACAACCTAGAAGAACTAAATTTGGTGAGCAAAGTGGGATTTGTGTACTGATCATTAGCAACAAGTATCATCAAGATTGGGTGAAAAAATATTTGCTGGTATTTCGGAAACTCGTTATTTCTTAGAAGCTTGGCAACCCCTTTCAATGAAAGTGCTTTTCCACAGTCTGTGCCTAGGGCTACTTGAAGAGGATACAAAACATAGTGAAAATCTGAGAACTCCTTTATTTTGTCAAGTTTCAAAGAGCTACTACAAACCATGTTGGATTTAGAGTTCCAAATTCATCTATCTATATAGGAGAGAACAGAGGGAAATCTAAATATAAAAACTGCTACTGTACACGAACGCTTAAACCTAGAAGAACTAAATTTGGAGAGCCAAGTGGGATTTGTGTACTGATCATTATCAACAAGTATCCTCAAGATTGGGTGAAAAAATATTTGCTGGTATTTCGGAAACTCGTTATTTCTCAGAAGCTTGGCAACCCCTCTCAATGAAAGTGCTTTTCCACAGTTTGTGCCTAGGACTACTTGAAGAGGAAACACACAATAGAGACAAAACTGAGAACTCCTTTATTTTGTCAAGTTTCAAGGAGCTACTACAAAGCATGTTGGATTTAGAGTTCCAAATTCATCTTTCTATATAGGAGAGAACAGAGGGAAACCTAAATATAAAAACTGCTACTGTAGACGAACGCTTCAACCTAGAAGAACAAAATTTGGTAAGCCAAGTGGGATTTGTATACTAATCATTACCACCAAGTATCATCAAGTTTGGGTGAAAAAATATTTGCTGGTATTTCCGAAACTCGTTATTTCTTAGAAGCTTGGCAACCCCTTTCAATGAAAGTGCTTTTCCACAGTCTGTGCCTAGGGCTACTTGAAGAAAATACAAAACATAGTGACAAATCTGAGAACTCCTTTATTTTGTCAAGTTTCAAAGAGCTACTACAAACCATGTTGGATTTAGAGTTCCAAATTCATCTATCTATATAGGAGAGAACAGAGAGAAAAATAAATATAAAAACTGCTATTGTAGACGAACGCTTCAACCTAGAAGACCAAATTTGGTGAGCCAAGTGGGATTTGTGTACTGATCATTACCACCAAGTATCAACAAGATTGTGTGAAAAAATATTTGCTGGTATTTCGGAAACTCGTTATTTCTTAGAAGCTTGACAACCCATCTCAATGAAAGTGCTTTCCACAGTCTGTGCCTAGGGCTACTTGAAGAGGAAACAAACCATAGAGACAAAACTGAGAACTCCTTTATTTTGTCAAGTTTCAAGGAGCTACTACAAAGCATTTGGATTTAGAGTTCCAAATTCATCTATCTATATAGGAGAGAACAGAGGGAGACCCAAATATAAATACTGCTACTGTAGACGAATGCTTCAACCTAGAAGAATAAAATTTGGTAAGCCAAGTGGGATTTGTGTACTGATCATTACCACCAAGTATCATCAAGATTGGGTGAAAAAATATTTGCTGGTATTTCGGAAACTCGTTATATCTTAGAAGCTTGGCAGCCCCTCTCAATGTAAGTGCTTTTCCACAGTCTGTGCCTAGGGCTACTTTAAAAGGAAACAAACCATGGAGACAAAACAGAGAACTCCTTTATTTTGCCAAGTTTCAAAGAGCTACTACAAACCATGTTCGATTTAGAGTTCCAAATTCATCTATCTATATAGGAGAGAACAGAGGGAAACCTAAATATAAAAACTGCTACTGTACACGAATGCTTCATGCTAGATGAACATAAATTGGTTAGCCAAGTGCGATTTGTGTGCTGATCATTACCACCAAGTATCATCAAGTTTGGGTGAAAAAAATATTTGCTGGTATTTCGGAAACTCGATATTTCTTAGAAGCTTGGCAACTCATCTCAATGAAAGTGCTTTTCCACAGTCTGTTCATAGGGCTACATGAAGAGGAAACAAACCAGAGAGACAAAACTGAGAACTCCTTTATTTTGTCAAGATTCAAAGAGCTACTACAAACCATGTTGGATTTAGAGTTCCAAATTCATCTATCTATATATGAGAGAACAGAGTGAAACCTAAATATAAAAACTGCTACTGTAGACGAACGCTTCAACCTAGAAGAACAAAATTTGGTGAGCCAAGTGGGATTTGTGTACTGATCATTACCACCAAGTATCATCAAGATTGGGTGAAAAAATATTTGCTGGTATTTCGGAATCTCGTTATTTCTTAGAAGCTTGGCAACCCCTCCCAATGAAAGTGTTTTTCCACAGTCTGTGCCTAGGGCTACTTGAAGAGGAAAGAAACCATAGAGACAAATCTGAGAACTCCTTTATTTTATCAAGTTTCAAAGAGCTACTACAAACCAGGTTGGATTTAGAGTTCCAAATTCATCTATCTATATAGGAGAGAACAGAGAGAAACCTAAATATATAAACTGCTACTGTAGACGAACACTTCAACCTAGAAGAACAAAATTTGGTGAGCCAAGTGGGATTTGTGTGCTGATCATTACCACAAAGTATCATCAAGTTTGGGTGAAAAAATATTTGCTGGTATTTCGGAAACTCGATATTTCTTAGAATCTTGCAACCCATCTCAATGAAAGTGCTTTTCCACAGTCTGTTCCTAGGGCTACATGAAGAGGAAACAAACCAGAGAGACAAAACTGAGAACTCCTTTATTTTGTCAAGTTTCAAAGAGCTACTACAAACCATGTTGGATTTAGAGTTCCAAATTCATCTATCTGTATAGGGGAGAAAAGAGGGAAATCTAAATATAAAAACTGCTACTGTACACGAACGCTACAACCTAGAAGAACTAAATTTGGTGAGCAAAGTGGGATTTGTGTACTGATCATTAGCAACAAGTACCATCAAGATTGGGTGAAAAAATATTTGCTGGTATTTCGGAAACTCGTTATTTCTTAGAAGCTTGGCAACCCCTTTCAATGAAAGTGCTTTTCCACAGTCTGTGCCTAGGGCTACTTGAAGAGGATACAAAACATAGTGACAAATCTGAGAACTCCTTTATTTTGTCAAGTTTCAAAGAGCTACTACAAACCATGTTGGATTTAGAGTTCCAAATTCATCTATCTATATAGGAGAGAACAGAAAAAAATAAATATAAAAACTGCTACTGTAGACGAACGCTTCAACCTAGAAGACCAAATTTGGTGAGCCAAGTGGGATTTGTGTACTGATCATTACCACCAAGTATCAACAAGATTGTGTGAAAAAATATTTGCTGGCATTTCGGAAACTCGTTATTTCTTAGAAGCTTGACAACCCATCTCAATGAAAGTGCTTTCCACAGTCTGTGCCTAGGGCTACTTGAAGAGGAAACAAACCATAGAGACAAAACTGAGAACTCCTTTATTTTGTCAAGTTTCAAGGAGCTACTACAAAGCATGTTGGATTTAGAGTTCCAAATTCATCTATCTATATAGGAGAGAACAGAGGGAGACCTAAATATAAAAACTGCTACTGTAGACGAACGCTTCAACCTAGAAGAACAAAATTTGGTAAGCCAAGTGGGATTTGTGTACTGATCATTACCACCAAGTATCATCAAGATTGGGTGAAAAAATATTTGCTGGTATTTCGGAAACTCGTTATATCTTAGAAGCTTGGCAGCCCCTCTCAATGAAAGTGCTTTTCCACAGTCTGTGCCTAGGGCTACTTGAAGAGGAAACAAACCATAGAGACAAATCAGAGAACTCCTTTATTTTGTCAAGTTTCAAAGAGCTACTACAAACCATGTTGGATTTAGAGTTCCAAATTCATCTATCTATATAGGAGAGAACAGAGAGAAACCTAAATATAAAAACTACTACTGTAGACGAACGCTTCAACCTAGAAGAACAAAATTTGGTGAGCCAAGTGGGATTTGTGTACTGATCATTACCACCAAGTATCAACAAGAGTGTGAGAAAAATATTTGCTGGTATTTCGGAAACTCGTTATTTCTTAGAAGCTTGACAACCCATCTCAATGAAAGTGCTTTCCGCAGTCTGTGCCTAGGGCTACTTTAAAAGGAAACAAACCATGTAGACAAAACTGAGAACTCCTTTATTTTGCCAAGTTTCAAAGAGCTACTACAAACCATGTTGGATTTAGAGTTCCAAATTCATCTATCTATATAGGAGAGAACAGAGGGACATCTAAATATAAAAACTGCTACTGTACACGAACGCTTAAACCTAGAAGAACTAAATTTGGAGAGCCAAGTGGGATTTGTGTACTGATCATTATCAACAAGTATCATCAAGATTGGGTGAAAAAATATTTGCTGGTATTTCGGAAACTCGTTATTTCTCAGAAGCTTGGCAACCCCTCTCAATGAAAGTGCTTTTCCACAGTCTGTGCCTAGGGCTACTTGAAGAGGAAACACACAATAGAGACAAAACTGAGAACTCCTTTATTTTGTCAAGTTTCAAGGAGCTACTACAAAGCATGTTGGATTTAGAGTTCCAAATTCATCTATCTATATAGGAGAGAACAGAGGGAAACCTAAATATAAAAACTGCTACTGTACACGAACGCTTCAACCTAGAAGAACTAAATTTGGTGAGCCATGTGGGATTTGTGTACTGATCATTAGCAACAAGTATCATCAAGATTGGGTGAAAAAATATTTGCTGGTATTTCGGAAACTCGTTATTTCTTAGAAGCTTGGCAACCCCTCTCATTGAAAGTGCTTTTCCACAGTCTGTGCCTAGGGCTACTTGTAGAGGAAACAAACCATAGAGACAAAACTGAGAACTTCTTTATTTTGTAAAGTTTCAAGGAGCAACTACAAAGCATGTTGGATTTAGAGTTCCAAATTCATCTATCTATATAGGAGAGAAGAGGGAAACCTAAATATAAAAACTGCTACTGTAGACGAACGCTTCAACCTAGAAGAACAAAATTTGGTGAGCCAAGTGGGATTTGTGCACTGATCATGACCACCAAGTATCATCAAGATTGGGTGAAAAAAAATTTGCTGGTATTTCGGAAACTCGTTATTTCTTAGAAGCTTGGGTACCCCTCTCAATGAAAGTGCTTTTCCACAGTCTGTGCCTAGGCCTACTTGAAGAGGAAACAAACCATAGAGACAAATCTGAGAACTCCTTTATTTTGTCAAGTTTCAAAGAGCTACTACAAACCATGTTGGATTTAGAGTTCCAAATTTATCTATCTATATAGGAGAGAACAGAGGGAAACCTAAATATAAAAACTGCTACTGTAGACGAACGCTTCAACCTAGAAGAACAAAATTTGGTGAGCCAAGTGGGATTTGAGTACTGATCATTACCACCAAGTATCAACAAGATTGGGTGAAAAAATATTTGCTGGTATTTCGGAAACTCGTTATTTCTTAGAAGCTTGGCAACCCCTCTCAATGAAAGTGCTTTTCCACAGTATGTGCCTAGGGCTACTTGAAGAGGAAACAAACCATAGAGACAAATCTGAGAACTCCTTTATTTTGTGAAGTTTCAAAGAGCTACTGCAAACCACGTTGAATTTAGAGTTCCAAATTCATCTATCTATATAGGAGAGAACAGAGAGAAACCTAAATATAAAACTGCTGCTGTAGACGAACGCTTCAACCTAGAAGAACAAAATTTGGTGAGGCAAGTTGGATTTGTGTACTGATCACTACCACCAAGTATCATCAAGATTGGGTGAAGAGATATTTGCTGGTATTTCGGAAACTCGTTATTTCTTAGAAGCTTGGCAACCAATCTCAATGAAAGTGCTTTCCACAGTCTGTGCCTAGGACTACTTTAAGAGGAAACAAACCATAGAGACAAAACTGAGAACTCCTTTATTTTGTCAAGTTTCAAAGAGCTACTACAAACCATGTTGGATTTAGAGTTCCAAATTCATCTATCTATATAGGAGAGAACAGAGGGAAACCTAAATATAAAAACTGCTACTGTACACGAATGCTTCATCCTAGATGAACAAAAATTTTTTAGCCAAGTGGGAATTGTGTGCTGATCATTACCACCAAGTATCATCAAGTTTGGGTGAAAAAATATTTGCTGGTATTTCGGAAACTCGATATTTCTTAGAAGCTTGGCAACCCATCTCAATGAAAGTGCTTTTCCACAGTCTGTTCATAGGGCTACATGAAGAGGAAACAAACCAGAGAGACAAAACTGAGAACTCCTTTATTTTGTCAAGTTTCAAAGAGCTACTACAAACCATGTTGGATTTAGAGTTCCAAATTCATCTATCTGTATAGGAGAGAACAGAGGGAAACCTAAATATAAAAACTGCTACTGTACTCGAACGCTTCAACCTAGAAGAACTAAATTTGGTGAGCCAAGTGGGATTTGTGTACTGATCATTAGCAACAAGTATCATCAAGATTGGGTGAAAAAATATTTGCTGGTATTTCAGAAACTCGTTATTTCTTAGAAGCTTGGCAACCCCTCTCAATGAAAGTGCTTTTCCACAGTCTGTGCCTAGGGCTACTTGAAGAGGAAACAAACCATAGAGACAAAACTGAGAACTCCTTTATTTTGTCAAGTTTCAAGGAGCTACTACAAAGCATGTTGGATTTAGAGTACCAAATTAATCCATCTATATAGGAGAGAACAGAGGGAAACCTAAATATAAAAACTGCTACTGTAGACGAACGCTTCAACCTAGAAGAACAAAACTTTGTAAGCAAAGTGGGATTTGTATACTAATCATTACCACCAAGTATCATCAAGTTTGGGTGAAAAAATATTTGCTGGTATTTCCGAAACTCGTTATTTCTTAGAAGCTTGGCAACCCCTTTCAATGAAAGTGCTTTTCCACAGTCTGTGCCTAGGGCTATTGAAGAGGATACAAAACATAGTGACAAATCTGAGAACTCCTTTATTTTGTCAAGTTTCAAAGAGCTACTAGAAACCATGTTGGATTTAGAGTTCCAAATTCATCTATCTATATAGGAGAGAACAGAGAGAAACCTAAATATAAAAACTGCTACTGTAGACGAACGCTTCAACCTAGAAGACCAAATTTGGTGAGCAAAGAAGTGGGATTTGTGTACTGATCATTACCACCAAGTATCAACAAGATTGTGTGAACAAATATTTGGTGGTATTTCGGAAACTCGTTATTTCTTAGAAGCTTGACAACCCATCTCAATGAAAGTGCTTTCCACAGTCTGTGCCTAGGGCTACTTGAAGAGGAAACAAACCATAGAGACAAAACTGAGAACTCCTTTATTTTGTCAAGTTTCAAGGAGCTACTACAAAGCATGTTGGATTTAGAGTTCCAAATTCATCTATCTATATAGGAGAGAACAGAGGGAGACCTAAATATAAAAACTGCTACTGTAGACGAACGCTTCAATCTAGAAGAACAAAATCTGGTAAGCCAAGTGGGATTTGTGTACTGATCATTACCACCAAGTATCAACAAGATTGTGTGAAAAAATGTTTGCTGGTATTTCGGAAACTCGTTATTTCTTAGAAGCTTGGCAACCCCTCTCAATGAAAGTGCTTTCCACAGTCTGTGCCTAGGGCTACTTGAAGAGGAAACAACCATAGAGACAAAACTGAGAACTCCTTTATTTTGTCAAGTTTTCAAGGAGCTACAACAAACCATGTTGGATTTAGAGTTCCAAATTCATCTATCTATATAGGAGAGAACAGAGGGAAACCTAAATATAAAAACTGCTACTGTACACGAACGCTTCAACCTAGAAGAACAAAATTTGGTGAGTCAAGTGGGATTTGTGTACTGATCATTACCACCAAGTATCAACAAGATTGTGTGAAAAATATTTGCTGGTATTTCGGAAACTCGTTATTTCTTAGAAGCTTGACAACCCATCTCAATGAAAGTGCTTTCCACAGTCTGTGCCTAGGGCTACTTTAAAAGGAAACAAACCATAGAGACAAAACAGAGAACTCCTTTATTTTGCCAAGTTTCAAAGAGCTACTACAAACCATGTTGGATTTAGAGTTCCAAATTCATCTATCTATATAGGAGAGAACAGAGGGAAACCTAAATATAAAAACTGCTACTGTACACAAATGCTTCATCCTAGATGAACAAAAATTGGTTAGCCAAGTGGGATTTGTGTGCTGATCATTACCACCAAGTATCATCAAGTTTGGGTGAAAAAAATATTTGCTGGTATTTCGGAAACTCGATATTTCTTAGAAGCTTGGCAACTCATCTCAATGAAAGTGCTTTTCCACAGTCTGTTCATAGGGCTACATGAAGAGGAAACAAACCAGAGAGACTAAACTGAGAACTCCTTTATTTTGCCAAGTTTCAAAGAGCTACTACAAACCATGTTGGATTTAGAGTTCCAAATTCATCTATCTGTATAGGAAAGAACATAGGGAAACCTAAATATAAAAGCTGCTACTGTACACGAACGCTTCAACCTAGAAGAAGTAAATTTGGTGAGCCAAGTGGGATTTGTGTACTGATCATTACCACCAAGTATCATCAAGATTGGGTGAAAAAATATTTGCTGGTATTTCGGAAACTCGTTATTTCTTAGAAGCCTGGCAACCCCTCTCAATGAAAGTGTTTTTCCACAGTCTGTGCCTAGGGCTACTTGAAGAGGAAACAAACCGTAGAGACAAATCTGAGAACTCCTTCATTTTATCAAGTTTCAAAGAGCTACTACAAACCAGGTTGGATTTAGAGTTCCAAATTCATCTATCTATATAGGAGAGAACAGAGAGAAACCTAAATATAAAACTGCTACTGTAGACGAACGCTTCAACCTAGAAGAACAAAATTTGGTGAGCCAAGTGGGATTTGTGTGCTGATCATTACCACAAAGTATCATCAAGTTTGGGTGAAAAAATATTTGCTGGTATTTCGGAAACTCGATATTTCTTAGAAGCTTGGCAACCCATCTCAATGAAAGTGCTTTTCCACAGTCTTTTCCTAGGGCTACATGAAGAGGAAACAAACCAGAGAGACAAAACTGAGAACTCCTTTATTTTGTCAAGTTTCAAAGAGCTACTACAAACCATGTTGGATTTAGAGTTCCAAATTCATCTATCTGTATAGGAGAGAACAGAGGGAAACCTAAATATAAAAACTGCTACTGTACACGAACGCTACAACCTAGAAGAACTAAATTTGGTGAGCAAAGTGGGATTTGTGTACTGATCATTAGCAACAAGTATCATCAAGATTGGGTGAAAAAATATTTGCTGGTATTTCGGAAACTCGTTATTTCTTAGAAGCTTGGCAACCCCTCTCAATGAAAGTGCTTTTCCACAGTCTGTGCCTAGGGCTACTTGAAGAGGAAACAAACCATAGGGACAAAACTGAGAACTCCTTTATTTTGTCAAGTTTCAAGGAGCTACTACAAATCATGTTGGATTTAGAGTTCCAAATTCATCTATCTATATAGGAGAGAACAGAGGGAAATCTAAATATAAAAACTGCTACTGTACACGAACATATCAACATAGAAGAACTAAATTTGGTGAGCCATGTGGCATTTGTGTACTGATAATTAGCAACAAGTATCATCAAGATTGGGTGAAAAAAATATTTGCTGGTATTTCGGAAACTCGTCTTAGAAGCTTGGCAACCCCTCTCATTGAAAGTGCTTTTCCACAGTCTGTGCCTAAGGCTACTTGTAGAGGAAACAAACCATAGAGACAAAACTGAGAACTCCTTTATTTTGTAAAGTTTCAAGAGCTACTACAAAGCATGTTGGATTTAGAGTTCCAAATTCATCTTTCTATATAGGAGAGAACAGAAAGAAACCTAAATATAAAAACTGCTACTGTAGACGAACGCTTCAACCTAGAAGAACAAAATTTGGTAAGCCAAGTGGGATTTGTATACTAATCATTACCACCAAGTAGCATCAAGTTTGGGTGAAAAAATATTTGCTGGTATTTCCGAAACTCGTTATTTCTTAGAAGCTTGGCAACCCCTTTCAATGAAAGTGCTTTTCCACAGTCTGTGCCTAGGGCTACTTGAAGAGGATACAAAACATAGTGACAAATCTGAGAACTCCTTTATTTTGTCATGTTTCAAAGAGCTACTACAAACCATGTTGGATTTAGAGTTCCAAATTCATCTATCTATATAGGAGAGAACAGAGAGAAACCTAAATATAAAAACTGCTACTGTAGACGAACGCTTCAACCTAGAAGACCAAATTTGGTGAGCCAAGTGGGATTTGTGTACTGATCATTACCACCAAGTATCAACAAGATTGTGTGAAAAAATATTTGCTGGTATTTCGGAAACTCGTTATTTCTTAGAAGCTTGACAACCCATCTCAATGAAAGTGCTTTGCACAGTCTGTGCCTAGGGCTACTTGAAGAGGAAACAAACCATAGAGACAAAACTGAGAACTCCTTTATTTTGTCAAGTTTCAAGGAGCTACTACAAAGCATGTTGGATTTAGAGTTCCAAATTCATCTATCTATATAGGAGAGAACAGAGGGAGACCTAAATATAAAAACTGCTACTGTAGACGAACGCTTCAACCTAAAAGAACAAAATTTGGTAAGCCAAGTGGGATTTGTGTACTGATCATTACCACCAAGTATCATCAAGATTCGGTGAAAAAATATTTGCTGGTATTTCGGAAACTCGTTATATCTTAGAAGCTTGGCAGCCCCTCTCAATGAAAATGCTTTTCCACAGTCTGTGCCTAGGGCTACTTGAAGAGGAAACAAACCATAGAGACAAATCTGAGAACTCCTTTATTTTGTCAAGTTTCAAAGAGCTACTACAAACCATGTTGGATTTAGAGTTCCAAATTCATCTATCTATATAGGAGAGAACAGAGAGAAACCTAAATATAAAAACTACTACTGTAGACGAACGCTTCAACCTAGAAGAACAAAATTTGGTGAGCCAAGTGGGAATTGTGTACTGATCATTACCACCAAGTATCAACAAGATTGTGTGAAAAATATTTGCTGGTATTTCGGAAACTCGTTATTTCTTAGAAGCTTGACAACCCATCTCAATGAAAGTGCTTTCCGCAGTCTGTGCCTAGGGCTACTTTAAAAGGAAACAAACCATAGAGACAAAACTGAGAACTCCTTTATTTTGCCAAGTTTCAAAGAGCTACTACAAACCATGTTGGATTTAGAGTTCCAAATTCATCTATCTATATAGGAGAGAACAGAGGGAAACCTAAATATAAAAACTGCTACTGTACACGAACGCTTCAACCTAGAAGAACTAAATTTGGAGAGCCAAGTGGGATTTGTGTACTGATCATTATCAACAAGTATCATCAAGATTGGGTGAAAAAAATATTTGCTGGTATTTCGGAAACTCGTTATTTCTCAGAAGCTTGGCAACCCCTCTCAATGAAAGTGCTTTTCCACAGTCTGTGCCTAGGGCTACTTGAAGAGGAAACACACAATAGAGACAAAACTGAGAACTCCTTTATTTTGTCAAGTTTCAAGGAGCTACTACAAAGCATGTTGGATTTAGAGTTCCAAATTCATCTATCTATATAGGAGAGAACAGAGGGAAACCTAAATATAAAAACTGCTACTGTACACGAACGCTTCAACCTAGAAGAACTAAATTTGGTGAGCCATGTGGGATTTGTGTACTGATCATTAGCAACAAGTATCATCAAGATTGGGTGAAAAAATATTTGCTGGTATTTCGGAAACTCGTTATTTCTTAGAAGCTTGGCAACCCCTCTCATTGAAAGTGCTTTTCCACAGTCTGTGCCTAGGGCTACTTGTAGAGGAAACAAACCATAGAGACAAAACTGAGAACTTCTTTATTTTGTAAAGTTTCAAGGAGCAACTACAAAGCATGTTGGATTTAGAGTTCCAAATTCATCTATCTATATAGGAGAGAAGAGGGAAACCTAAATATAAAAACTGCTACTGTAGACGAACGCTTCAACCTAGAAGAACAAAATTTGGTGAGCCAAGTGGGATTTGTGCACTGATCATGACCACCAAGTATCATCAAGATTGGGTGAAAAAAAATTTGCTGGTATTTCGGAAACTCGTTATTTCTTAGAAGCTTGGGTACCCCTCTCAATGAAAGTGCTTTTCCACAGTCTGTGCCTAGGCCTACTTGAAGAGGAAACAAACCATAGAGACAAATCTGAGAACTCCTTTATTTTGTCAAGTTTCAAAGAGCTACTACAAACCATGTTGGATTTAGAGTTCCAAATTTATCTATCTATATAGGAGAGAAACAGAGGGAAACCTAAATATAAAAACTGCTACTGTAGACGAACGCTTCAACCTAGAAGAACAAAATTTGGTGAGCCAAGTGGGATTTGAGTACTGATCATTACCACCAAGTATCAACAAGATTGGGTGAAAAAATATTTGCTGGTATTTCGGAAACTCGTTATTTCTTAGAAGCTTGGCAACCCCTCTCAATGAAAGTGCTTTTCCACAGTATGTGCCTAGGGCTACTTGAAGAGGAAACAAACCATAGAGACAAATCTGAGAACTCCTTTATTTTGTCAAGTTTCAAAGAGCTACTGCAAACCACGTTGAATTTAGAGTTCCAAATTCATCTATCTATATAGGAGAGAACAGAGAGAAACCTAAATATAAAACTGCTGCTGTAGACGAACGCTTCAACCTAGAAGAACAAAATTTGGTGAGGCAAGTTGGATTTGTGTACTGATCACTACCACCAAGTATCATCAAGATTGGGTGAAGAGATATTTGCTGGTATTTCGGAAACTCGTTATTTCTTAGAAGCTTGGCAACCAATCTCAATGAAAGTGCTTTCCACAGTCTGTGTTTAGGGACTACTTTAAGAGGAAACAAACCATAGAGACAAAACTGAGAACTCCTTTAACCATAGAGACAATAACTGAGAACTCCTTTATTTTGTCAAGTTTCAAAGAGCTACTACAAACCATGTTGGATTTAGAGTTCCAAATTCATCTATCTATATAGGAGAGAACAGAGGGAAACCTAAATATAAAAACTGCTACTGTACACGAATGCTTCATCCTAGATGAACAAAAATTTTTTTAGCCAAGTGGGAATTGTGTGCTGATCATTACCACCAAGTATCATCAAGTTTGGGTGAAAAAATATTTGCTGGTATTTCGGAAACTCGATATTTCTTAGAAGCTTGGCAACCCATCTCATGAAAGTGCTTTTCCACAGTCTGTTCATAGGGCTACATGAAGAGGAAACAAACCAGAGAGAAAAAACTGAGAACTCCTTTATTTTGTCAAGTTTCAAAGAGCTACTACAAACCATGTTGGATTTAGAGTTCCAAATTCATCTATCTGTATAGGAGAGAACAAGGGAAACCTAAATATAAAAACTGCTACTGTACTCGAACGCTTCAACCTAGAAGAACTAAATTTGGTGAGCCAAAGTGGGATTTGTGTACTGATCATTAGCAACAAGTATCATCAAGATTGGGTGAAAAAATATTTGCTGGTATTTCGGAAACTCGTTATTTCTTAGAAGCTTGACAACCCATCTCAATGAAAGTGCTTTGCACAGTCTGTGCCTAGGGCTACTTGAAGAGGAAACAAACCATAGAGACAAAACTGAGAACTCCTTTATTTTGTCAAGTTTCAAGGAGCTACTACAAAGCATGTTGGATTTAGAGTTCCAAATTCATCTATCTATATAGGAGAGAACAGAGGGAGACCTAAATATAAAAACTGCTACTGTAGACGAACGCTTCAACCTAAAGAACAAAATTTGGTAAGCCAAGTGGGATTTGTGTACTGATCATTACCACCAAGTATCATCAAGATTCGGTGAAAAAATATTTGCTGGTATTTCGGGAAACTCGTTATATCTTAGAAGCTTGGCAGCCCTCTCAATGAAAATGCTTTTCCACAGTCTGTGCCTAGGCTACTTGAAGAGGAAACAAACCATAGAGACAAATCTGAGAACTCCTTTATTTTGTCAAGTTTCAAAGAGCTACTACAAACCATGTTGGATTTAGAGTTCCAAATTCATCTATCTATATAGGAGAGAACAGAGAGAAACCTAAATATAAAAACTACTACTGTAGACGAACGCTTCAACCTAGAAGAACAAAATTTGGTGAGCCAAGTGGGAATTGTGTACTGATCATTACCACCAAGTATCAACAAGATTGTGTGAAAAATATTTGCTGGTATTTCGGAAACTCGTTATTTCTTAGAAGCTTGACAACCCATCTCAATGAAAGTGCTTTCCGCAGTCTGTGCCTAGGGCTACTTTAAAAGGAAACAAACCATAGAGACAAAACTGAGAACTCCTTTATTTTGCCAAGTTTCAAAGAGCTACTACAAACCATGTTGGATTTAGAGTTCCAAATTCATCTATCTATATAGGAGAGAACAGAGGGAAACCTAAATATAAAAACTGCTACTGTACACGAACGCTTCAACCTAGAAGAACTAAATTTGGAGAGCCAAGTGGGATTTGTGTACTGATCATTATCAACAAGTATCATCAAGATTGGGTGAAAAAATATTTGCTGGTATTTCGGAAACTCGTTATTTCTCAGAAGCTTGGCAACCCCTCTCAATGAAAGTGCTTTTCCACAGTCTGTGCCTAGGGCTACTTGAAGAGGAAACACACAATAGAGACAAAACTGAGAACTCCTTTATTTTGTCAAGTTTCAAGGAGCTACTACAAAGCATGTTGGATTTAGAGTTCCAAATTCATCTATCTATATAGAGAGAACAGAGGGAAACCTAAATATAAAACTGCTACTGTACACGAACGCTTCAACCTAGAAGAACTAAATTTGGTGAGCCATGTGGGAATTTGTGTACTGATCATTAGCAACAAGTATCATCAAGATTGGGTGAAAAAATATTTGCTGGTATTTCGGAACTCGTTATTTCTTAGAAGCTTGGCAACCCCTCTCATTGAAAGTGCTTTTCCACAGTCTGTGCCTAGGGCTACTTGTAGAGGAAACAAACCATAGAGACAAAACTGAGAACTTCTTTATTTTGTAAAGTTTCAAGGAGCAACTACAAAGCATGTTGGATTTAGAGTTCCAAATTCATCTATCTATATAGGAGAGAAGAGGGAAACCTAAATATAAAAACTGCTACTGTAGACGAACGCTTCAACCTAGAAGAACAAAATTTGGTGAGCCAAGTGGGATTTGTGCACTGATCATGACCACCAAGTATCATCAAGATTGGGTGAAAAAAAATTTGCTGGTATTTCGGAAACTCGTTATTTCTTAGAAGCTTGGGTACCCCTCTCAATGAAAGTGCTTTTCCACAGTCTGTGCCTAGGCCTACTTGAAGAGGAAACAAACCATAGAGACAAATCTGAGAACTCCTTTATTTTGTCAAGTTTCAAAGAGCTACTACAAACCATGTTGGATTTAGAGTTCCAAATTTATCTATCTATATAGGAGAGAACAGAGGGAAACCTAAATATAAAAACTGCTACTGTAGACGAACGCTTCACCTAGAAGAACAAATTTGGTGAGCCAAGTGGGATTTGAGTACTGATCATTACCACCAAGTATCAACAAGATTGGGTGAAAAAATATTTGCTGGTATTTCGAAACTCGTTATTTCTTAGAAGCTTGGCAACCCCTCTCAATGAAAGTGCTTTTCCACAGTATGTGCCTAGGGCTACTTGAAGAGGAAACAAACCATAGAGACAAATCTGAGAACTCCTTTATTTTGTCAAGTTTCAAAGAGCTACTGCAAACCACGTTGAATTTAGAGTTCCAAATTCATCTATCTATATAGGAGAGAACAGAGAGAAACCTAAATATAAAACTGCTGCTGTAGACGAACGCTTCAACCTAGAAGAACAAAATTTGGTGAGGCAAGTTGGATTTGTGTACTGATCACTACCACCAAGTATCATCAAGATTGGGTGAAGAGATATTTGCTGGTATTTCGGAAACTCGTTATTTCTTAGAAGCTTGGCAACCAATCTCAATGAAAGTGCTTTCCACAGTCTGTGTTTAGGACTACTTTAAGAGGAAACAAACCATAGAGACAAAACTGAGAACTCCTTTATTTTGTCAAGTTTCAAAGAGCTACTACAACCATGTTGGATTTAGAGTTCCAAATTCATCTATCTATATAGGAGAGAACAGAGGGAAACCTAAATATAAAAACTGCTACTGTACACGAATGCTTCATCCTAGATGAACAAAAATTTTTTAGCCAAGTGGGAATTGTGTGCTGATCATTACCACCAAGTATCATCAAGTTTGGGTGAAAAAATATTTGCTGGTATTTCGGAAACTCGATATTTCTTAGAAGCTTGGCAACCCATCTCAATGAAAGTGCTTTTCCACAGTCTGTTCATAGGGCTACATGAAGAGGAAACAAACCAGAGAGAAAAAACTGAGAACTCCTTTATTTTGTCAAGTTTCAAAGAGCTACTACAAACCATGTTGGATTTAGAGTTCCAAATTCATCTATCTGTATAGGAGAGAACAGAGGAAACCTAAATATAAAACTGCTACTGTACTCGAACGCTTCAACCTAGAAGAACTAAATTTGGTGAGCCAAGTGGGATTTGTGTACTGATCATTAGCAACAAGTATCATCAAGATTGGGTGAAAAAATATTTGCTGGTATTTCAGAAACTCGTTATTTCTTAGAAGCTTGGCAACCCCTCTCAATGAAAGTGCTTTTCCACAGTCTGTGCCTAGGGCTACTTGAAGAGGAAACAAACCATAGAGACAAAACTGAGAACTCCTTTATTTTGTCAAGTTTCAAGGAGCTACTACAAAGCATGTTGGATTTAGAGTACCAAATTCATCCATCTATATAGGAGAAAACAGAGGGAAACCTAAATATAAAAACTGCTACTGTAGACGAACGCTTCAACCTAGAAGAACAAAACTTTGTAAGCAAAGTGGGATTTGTATACTAATCATTACCACCAAGTATCATCAAGTTTGGGTGAAAAAATATTTGCTGGTATTTCCGAAACTCGTTATTTCTTAGAAGCTTGGCAACCCCTTTCAATGAAAGTGCTTTTCACAGTCTGTGCCTAGGGCTATTGAAGAGGATACAAAACATAGTGACAAATCTGAGAACTCCTTTATTTTGTCAAGTTTCAAAGAGCTACTAGAAACCATGTTGGATTTAGAGTTCCAAATTCATCTATCTATATAGGAGAGAACAGAGAGAAACCTAATTATAAAAACTGCTACTGTAGACGAACGCTTCAACCTAGAAGACCAATTTGGTGAGCAAAGTGGGATTTGTGTACTGATCATTACCACCAAGTATCAACAAGATTGTGTGAACAAATATTTGGTGGTATTTCGGAAACTCGTTATTTCTTAGAAGCTTGACAACCCATCTCAATGAAAGTGCTTTCCACAGTCTGTGCCTAGGGCTACTTGAAGAGGAAACAACCATAGAGACAAAACTGAGAACTCCTTTATTTTGTCAAGTTTCAAGGAGCTACTACAAAAGCATGTTGGATTTAGAGTTCCAAATTCATCTATCTATATAGGAGAGAACAGAGGGGAGACCTAAATATAAAAACTGCTACTGTAGACGAACGCTTCAATCTAGAAGAACAAAATCTGGTAAGCCAAGTGGGATTTGTGTACTGATCATTACCACCAAGTATCAACAAGATTGTGTGAAAAAATGTTTGCTGGTATTTCGGAAACTCGTTATTTCTTAGAAGCTTGGCAACCCTCTCAATGAAAGTGCTTTTCCACAGTCTGTGCCTAGGGCTACTTGAAGAGGAAACAAACCATAGAGACAAAAACTGAGAACTCCTTTATTTTGTCAAGTTTCAAGGAGCTACAACAAACCATGTTGGATTTAGAGTTCCAAATTCATATATCTTATAGAAGAGTATAAAAACTGTACTTACACGAACGCTCTCAACCAAAAGAAACAAAATTTGGTGAGTCAAGTGGGATTTGTGTACTGATCATTACCACCAAGTATCAACAAGATTGTGTGAAAAATATTTGCTGGTATTTCGGAAACTCGTTATTTCTTAGAAGCTTGACAACCCATCTCAATGAAAGTGCTTTCCACAGTCTGTGCCTAGGGCTACTTTAAAAGGAAACAAACCATAGAGACAAAACAGAGAACTCCTTTATTTTGCCAAGTTTCAAAGAGCTACTACAAACCATGTTGGATTTAGAGTTCCAAATTCATCTATCTATATAGGAGAGAACAGAGGGAAACCTAAATATAAAAACTGCTACTGTACACAAATGCTTCATCCTAGATGAACAAAAATTGGTTAGCCAAGTGGGATTTGTGTGCTGATCATTACCACCAAGTATCATCAAGTTTGGGTGAAAAAAATATTTGCTGGTATTTCGGAAACTCGATATTTCTTAGAAGCTTGGCAACTCATCTCAATGAAAGTGCTTTTCCACAGTCTGTTCATAGGGCTACATGAAGAGGAAACAAACCAGAGAGACTAAACTGAGAACTCCTTTATTTTGCCAAGTTTCAAAGAGCTACTACAAACCATGTTGGATTTAGAGTTCCAAATTCATCTATCTGTATAGGAGAGAACATAGGGAAACCTAAATATAAAAACTGCTACTGTACACGAACGCTTCAACCTAGAAGAAGTAAATTTGGTGAGCCAAGTGGGATTTGTGTACTGATCATTACCACCAAGTATCATCAAGATTGGGTGAAAAAATATTTGCTGGTATTTCGGAAACTCGTTATTTCTTAGAAGCCTGGCAACCCCTCTCAATGAAAGTGTTTTTCCACAGTCTGTGCCTAGGGCTACTTGAAGAGGAAACAAACCGTAGAGACAAATCTGAGAACTCCTTCATTTTATCAAGTTTCAAAGAGCTACTACAAACCAGGTTGGATTTAGAGTTCCAAATTCATCTATCTATATAGGAGAGAACAGAGAGAAACCTAAATATAAAAACTGCTACTGTAGACGAACGCTTCAACCTAGAAGAACAAAATTTGGTGAGCCAAGTGGGATTTGTGTGCTGATCATTACCACAAAGTATCATCAAGTTTGGGTGAAAAAATATTTGCTGGTATTTCGGAAACTCGATATTTCTTAGAAGCTTGGCAACCCATCTCAATGAAAGTGCTTTTCCACAGTCTTTTCCTAGGGCTACATGAAGAGGAAACAAACCAGAGAGACAAAACTGAGAACTCCTTTATTTTGTCAAGTTTCAAAGAGCTACTACAAACCATGTTGGATTTAGAGTTCCAAATTCATCTATCTGTATAGGAGAGAACAGAGGGAAACCTAAATATAAAAACTGCTACTGTACACGAACGCTACAACCTAGAAGAACTAAATTTGGTGAGCAAAGTGGGATTTGTGTACTGATCATTAGCAACAAGTATCATCAAGATTGGGTGAAAAAATATTTGCTGGTATTTCGGAAACTCGTTATTTCTTAGAAGCTTGGCAACCCCTCTCAATGAAAGTGCTTTTCCACAGTCTGTGCCTAGGGCTACTTGAAGAGGAAACAAACCATAGGGACAAAACTGAGAACTCCTTTATTTTGTCAAGTTTCAAGGAGCTACTACAAATCATGTTGGATTTAGAGTTCCAAATTCATCTATCTATATAGGAGAGAACAGAGGGAAACCTAAATATAAAAACTGCTACTGTACACGAACATATCAACATAGAAGAACTAAATTTGGTGAGCCATGTGGCATTTGTGTACTGATAATTAGCAACAAGTATCATCAAGATTGGGTGAAAAAATATTTGCTGGTATTTCGGAAACTCGTCTTAGAAGCTTGGCAACCCCTCTCATTGAAAGTGCTTTTCCACAGTCTGTGCCTAAGGCTACTTGTAGAGGAAACAAACCATAGAGACAAAACTGAGAACTCCTTTATTTTGTAAAGTTTCAAGGAGCTACTACAAAGCATGTTGGATTTAGAGTTCCAAATTCATCTTTCTATATAGGAGAGAACAGAAAGAAACCTAAATATAAAAACTGCTACTGTAGACGAACGCTTCAACCTAGAAGAACAAAATTTGGTAAGCCAAGTGGGATTTGTATACTAATCATTACCACCAAGTATCATCAAGTTTGGGTGAAAAAATATTTGCTGGTATTTCCGAAACTCGTTATTTCTTAGAAGCTTGGCAACCCCTTTCAATGAAAGTGCTTTTCCACAGTCTGTGCCTAGGGCTACTTGAAGAGGATACAAAACATAGTGACAAATCTGAGAACTCCTTTATTTTGTCAAGTTTCAAAGAGCTACTACAAACCATGTTGGATTTAGAGTTCCAAATTCATCTATCTATATAGGAGAGAACAGAGAGAAACCTAAATATAAAAACTGCTACTGTAGACGAACGCTTCAACCTAGAAGACCAAATTTGGTGAGCCAAGTGGGATTTGTGTACTGATCATTACCACCAAGTATCAACAAGATTGTGTGAAAAAATATTTGCTGGTATTTCGGAAACTCGTTATTTCTTAGAAGCTTGACAACCCATCTCAATGAAAGTGCTTTGCACAGTCTGTGCCTAGGGCTACTTGAAGAGGAAACAAACCATAGAGACAAAACTGAGAACTCCTTTATTTTGTCAAGTTTCAAGGAGCTACTACAAAGCATGTTGGATTTAGAGTTCCAAATTCATCTATCTATATAGGAGAGAACAGAGGGAGACCTAAATATAAAAACTGCTACTGTAGACGAACGCTTCAACCTAGAAGAACAAAATTTGGTAAGCCAAGTGGGATTTGTGTAATGATCATTACCACCAAGTATCATCAAGATTGGGTGAAAAAATATTTGCTGGTATTTCGGAAACTCGTTATATCTTAGAAGCTTGGCAGCCCCTCTCAATGAAAATGCTTTTCCACAGTCTGTGACTAGGGCTACTTGAAGAGGAAACAAACCATAGAGACAAATCTGAGAACTCCTTTATTTTGTCAAGTTTCAAAGAGCTACTACAAACCATGTTGGATTTAGAGTTCCAAATTCATCTATCTATATAGGAGAGAACAGAGAGAAACCTAAATATAAAAACTACTACTGTAGACGAACGCTTCAAACTAGAAGAACAAAATTTGGTGAGCCTAGTGGGAATTGTGTACTGATCATTACCACCAAGTATCAACAAGATTGTGTGAAAAATATTTGCTGGTATTTCGGAAACTCGTTATTTCTTAGAAGCTTGACAACCCATCTCAATGAAAGTGCTTTCCGCAGTCTGTGCCTAGGGCTACTTTAAAAGGAAACAAACCATAGAGACAAAACTGAGAACTCCTTTATTTTGCCAAGTTTCAAAGAGCTACTACAAACCATGTTGGATTTAGAGTTCCAAATTCATCTATCTATATAGGAGAGAACAGAGGGAAACCTAAATATAAAAACTGCTACTGTACACGAACGCTTCAACCTAGAAGAACTAAATTTGGAGAGCCAAGTGGGATTTGTGTACTGATCATTATCAACAAGTATCATCAAGATTGGGTGAAAAAATATTTGCTGGTATTTCGGAAACTCGTTATTTCTCAGAAGCTTGGCAACCCCTCTCAATGAAAGTGCTTTTCCACAGTCTGTGCCTAGGGCTACTTGAAGAGGAAACACACAATAGAGACAAAACTGAGAACTCCTTTATTTTGTAAAGTTTCAAGGAGCTACTACAAAGCATGTTGGATTTAGAGTTCCAAATTCATCTATCTATATAGGAGAGAACAGAGGGAAACCTAAATATAAAAACTGCTACTGTACACGAACGCTTCAACCTAGAAGAACTAAATTTGGTGAGCCATGTGGGATTTGTGTACTGATCATTAGCAACAAGTATCATCAAGATTGGGTGAAAAAATATTTGCTGGTATTTCGGAAACTCGTTATTTCTTAGAAGCTTGGCAACCCCTCTCATTGAAAGTGCTTTTCCACAGTCTGTGCCTAGGGCTACTTGGAGAGGAAACAAACCATAGAGACAAAACTGAGAACTCCTTTATTTTGTAAAGTTTCAAGGAGCAACTACAAAGCATGTTGGATTTAGAGTTCCAAATTCATCTATCTATATAGGAGAGAACAGAGGGAAACCTAAATATAAAAACTGCTACTGTAGACGAACGCTTCAACCTAGAAGAACAAAATTTGGTGAGCCAAGTGGGATTTGTGTACTGATCATGACCACCAAGTATCATCAAGATTGGGTGAAAAAATATTTGCTGGTATTTCGGAAACTCGTTATTTCTTAGAAGCTTGGGTACCCCTCTCAATGAAAGTGCTTTTCCACAGTCTGTGCCTAGGGCTACTTGAAGAGGAAACAAACCATAGAGACAAATCTGAGAACTCCTTTATTTTGTCAAGTTTCAAAGAGCTACTACAAACCATGTTGGATTTAGAGTTCCAAATTTATCTATCTATATAGGAGAGAACAGAGGGAAACCTAAATATAAAAACTGCTACTGTAGACGAACGCTTCAACCTAGAAGAACAAAATTTGGTGAGCCAAGTGGGATTTGAGTACTGATCATTACCACCAAGTATCATCAAGATTGGGTGAAAAAATATTTGCTGGTATTCAGGAAACTCGTTATTTCTTAGAAGCTTGGCAACCCCTCTCAATGAAAGTGCTTTTCCACAGTATGTGCCTAGGGCTACTTGAAGAGAAAACAAACCATAGAGACAAATCTGAGAACTCCTTTATTTTGTCAAGTTTCAAAGAGCTACTGCAAACCACGTTGGATTTAGAGTTCCAAATTCATCTATCTATATAGGAGAGAACAGAGAGAAACCTAAACATAAAACTGCTACTGTAGACGAACGCTTCAACCTAGAAGAACAAAATTTGGTGAGGCAAGTGGGATTTGTGTACTGATCACTACCACCAAGTATCATCAAGATTGGGTGAAGAGATATTTGCTGGTATTTCGGAAACTCGTTATTTCTTAGAAGCTTGGCAACCAATCTCAATGAAAGTGCTTTCCACAGTCTGTGCCTAGGGCTACTTTAAGAGGAAACAAACCATAGAGACAAAACTGAGAACTCCTTTATTTTGTCAAGTTTCAAAGAGCTACTACAAACCAAGTTGGATTTAGAGTTCCAAATTCATCTATCTATATAGGAGAGAACAGAGGGAAACCTAAATATAAAAACTGCTACTGTACACGAATGCTTCATCCTAGATGAACAAAAATTGGTTAGCCAAGTGGGAATTGTGTGCTGATCATTACCACCAAGTATCATCAAGTTTGGGTGAAAAAATATTTGCTGGTATTTCGGAAACTCGATATTTCTTAGAAGCTTGGCAACCCATCTCAATGAAAGTGCTTTTCCACAGTCTGTTCCTAGGGCTACATGAAGAGGAAACAAACCAGAGAGACAAAACTGAGAACTCCTTTATTTTGTCAAGTTTCAAAGAGCTACTACAAACCATGTTGGATTTAGAGTTCCAAATTCATCTATCTGTATAGGAGAGAACAGAGGGAAACCTAAATATAAAAACTGCTACTGTACTCGAACGCTTCAACCTAGAAGAACTAAATTTGGTGAGCCAAGTGGGATTTGTGTACTGATCATTAGCAACAAGTATCATCAAGATTGGGTGAAAAAATATTTGCTGGTATTTCGGAAACTCGTTATTTCTTAGAAGCTTGGCAACCCCTCTCAATGAAAGTGCTTTTCCACAGTCTGTGCCTAGGGCTACTTGAAGAGGAAACAAACCATAGAGACAAAACAGAGAACTCCTTTATTTTTTGAAGTTTCAAGGAGCTACTACAAAGCATGTTGGATTTAGAGTTCCAAATTCATCTATCTATATAGGAGAGAACAGAGGGAAACCTAAATATAAAAACTGCTACTGTAGACGAACGCTTCAACCTAGAAGAACAAAATTTGGTGAGCCAAGTGGTACTTGTGTACTGATCATTACCACCAAGTATCATCAAGATTGGGTGAAAAAATATTTGCTGGTATTTCCGAAACTCGTTATTTCTTAGAAGCTTGGCAACCCATCTCAATTAAAGTGCTTTCCACAGTCTGTGCCTAGGGCTACTTGAAGAGGAAACAAACCATATAGACAAATCTGAGAACTCCTTTATTTTGTCAAGTTTCAAAGAGCTACTACAAACCATATTGGATTTAGAGTTCCAAATTCATCTATCTATATAGGAGAGAACAGAGATAAACCTAAATATAAAGACTGCTACTGTAGATGAACGCTTCAACCTAGAAGACCAAATTTGGTGAGCCAAGTGGGATTTGTGTACTGATCATTACCACCAAGTATCAACAAGATTGTGTGAAAAAATATTTGCTGGTATTTCGGAAACTCGTTATTTCTTAGAAGCTTGACAACCCATCTCAATGAAAGTGCTTTCCACAGTCTGTGCCTAGGGCTACTTGAAGAGGAAACAAATCATAGAGACAAAACTGAGAACTCCTTTATTTTGTCAAGTTTCAAAGAGCTACTACAAACCATGTTGGATTTAGAGTTCCAAATTTATCTATCTATATAGGAGAGAACAGTGTGAAACCTAAACATAAAAACTGCTATTGTAGACGAACGCTTCAACCTAGAAGAACAAAATTTGGTGAGCCAAGTGGTACTTGTGTACTGATCATTACCACCACGTATCATCAAGATTGGGTGAAAAAATATTTGCTGGTATTTTGGAAACTCGTTATTTCTTAGAAGCTTGGGAACCCCTCTCAATGAAAGTGCTTTTCCACAGTCTGTGCCTAGGGCTACTTGAAGAGGAAACAAACCATAGCGACAAAACTGAGAACTCCTTTATTTTTTCAAGTTTCAAAGAGCTACTACAAACCATGTTGGATTTAGAGTTCCAAATTCATCTATCTGTATAGGAGAGAACAGAGGGAAACCTAAATATAAAAACTGCTACTGTAGACGAACGCTTCAAACTAGAAGAACAAAATTTGGTAAGCCAAGTGGGATTTGTGTACTGATCATTACCACCAAGTATCATCAAGATTGGGTGAAAAAATATTTGCTGGTATTTCGGAAACTCGTTATTTCTTAGAAGCTTGGCAACCCCTCTCAATCAAACTGCTTTTCCACAGTCTGTGCCTAGGGCTACTTGAAGAGGAAACAAACCATAGAGACAAATCTGAGAACTCCTTTATTTTGTCAATTTTCAAAGATCTACTGCAAACCACGTTGGATTTAGAGTTCCAAATTCATCTATCTATATAGGAGAGAACAGAGACAAACCTAAATATAAAACTGCTACTGTAGACGAACGCTTCAACCTAGAAGAACAAAATTTGGTGAGCCAAGTGGGATTTGTGCACTGATCATTACCACCACGTATCAACAAGATTGTGTGAAAAAATATTTGCTGGTATTTCGGAAACTCGTTATTTCTTAGAACCTTGCAACCCATCTCAATGAAAGTGCTTTCCACAGTATGTGCCTAGGGCTAGTTGAAGAGGAAACAAACCATAGAGACAAATCTGAGAACTCCTTTATTTTGTCAAGTTTCAAAGAGCTACTGCAAACCACGTTGGATTTAGAGTTCCAAATTCATCTATCTATATAGGAGAGAACACAGAGAAACCTAAATATAAAAACTGCTACTGTAGACGAACGCTTCAACCTAGAAGAACAAAATTTGGTGAGCCATGTGGGATTTGTGTCCTGATCACTACCACCAAGTATCATCAAGATTGGGTGAAGAGATATTTGCTGGTATTTCGGAAACTCGTTATTTCTTAGAAGCTTGGCAACCAATCTCAATGAAAGTGCTTTCCACAGTCTGTGCCTAGGGCTACTTGAAGAGGAAACAAACCATAGAGACAAATCTGAGAACTCCTTTATTTTGTCAAGTTTCAAAGAGCTACTACAAACCATGTTGGATTTAGAGTTCCAAATTCATCTACCTATATAGGAGAGAACAGAGAGAAACCTAAATATAAAAACTGCTACTGTAGACGAACGCTTCAACCTAGAAGAACAAAATTTGGTGAGCCATGTGGGATTTGTGTGCTGATCATTACCACCAAGTATCAACAAGATAGTGTGAAAAAATATTTGCTGGTATTTCGGAAACTCATTATTTCTTAGAAGCTTGGCAACCCATCTCAATGAAAGTGCTTTTCCACAGTCTGTTCCTAGGGCAACATGAAGAAGAAACAAACCAGAGAGACAAAACTGAGAACTCCTTTATTTTGTCAAGTTTCAAAGAGCTACTACAAACCATGTTGGATTTAGAGTTCCAAATTCATCTATCTGTATAGGAGAGAACAGAGGGAAACCTAAATATAAAAACTGCTACTGTACTCGAACGCTTCAACCTAGAAGAACTAAATTTGGTGAGCCAAGTGGGATTTGTGTACTGATCATTAGCAACAAGTATCATCAAGATTGGGTGAAAAAATATTTGCTGGTATTTCGGAAACTCGTTATTTCTTAGAAGCTTGGCAACCCCTCTCAATGAAAGTGCTTTTCCACAGTCTGTGCCTAGGGCTACTTGAAGAGGAAACAAACCATAGAGACAAAACAGAGAACTCCTTTATTTTTTGAAGTTTCAAGGAGCTACTACAAAGCATGTTGGATTTAGAGTTCCAAATTCATCTATCTATATAGGAGAGAACAGAGGGAAACCTAAATATAAAAACTGCTACTGTAGACGAACGCTTCAACCTAGAAGAACAAAATTTGGTGAGCCAAGTGGTACTTGTGTACTGATCATTACCACCAAGTATCATCAAGATTGGGTGAAAAAATATTTGCTGGTATTTCCGAAACTCGTTATTTCTTAGAAGCTTGGCAACCCATCTCAATTAAAGTGCTTTCCACAGTCTGTGCCTAGGGCTACTTGAAGAGGAAACAAACCATAGAGACAAATCTGAGAACTCCTTTATTTTGTCAAGTTTCAAAGAGCTACTACAAACCATATTGGATTTAGAGTTCCAAATTCATCTATCTATATAGGAGAGAACAGAGATAAACCTAAATATAAAGACTGCTACTGTAGATGAACGCTTCAACCTAGAAGACCAAATTTGGTGAGCCAAGTGGGATTTGTGTACTGATCATTACCACCAAGTATCAACAAGATTGTGTGAAAAAATATTTGCTGGTATTTCGGAAACTCGTTATTTCTTAGAAGCTTGACAACCCATCTCAATGAAAGTGCTTTCCACAGTCTGTGCCTAGGGCTACTTGAAGAGGAAACAAATCATAGAGACAAAACTGAGAACTCCTTTATTTTGTCAAGTTTCAAAGAGCTACTACAAACCATGTTGGATTTAGTGTTCCAAATTTATCTATCTATATAGGAGAGAACAGTGTGAAACCTAAACATAAAAACTGCTATTGTAGACGAACGCTTCAACCTAGAAGAACAAAATTTGGTGAGCCAAGTGGTACTTGTGTACTGATCATTACCACCACGTATCATCAAGATTGGGTGAAAAAATATTTGCTGGTATTTTGGAAACTCGTTATTTCTTAGAAGCTTGGGAACCCCTCTCAATGAAAGTGCTTTTCCACAGTCTGTGCCTAGGGCTACTTGAAGAGGAAACAAACCATAGCGACAAAACTGAGAACTCCTTTATTTTTTCAAGTTTCAAAGAGCTACTACAAACCATGTTGGATTTAGAGTTCCAAATTCATCTATCTGTATAGGAGAGAACAGAGGGAAACCTAAATATAAAAACTGCTACTGTAGACGAACGCTTCAAACTAGAAGAACAAAATTTGGTAAGCCAAGTGGGATTTGTGTACTGATCATTACCACCAAGTATCATCAAGATTGGGTGAAAAAATATTTGCTGGTATTTCGGAAACTCGTTATTTCTTAGAAGCTTGGCAACCCCTCTCAATCAAACTGCTTTTCCACAGTCTGTGCCTAGGGCTACTTGAAGAGGAAACAAACCATAGAGACAAATCTGAGAACTCCTTTATTTTGTCAATTTTCAAAGATCTACTGCAAACCACGTTGGATTTAGAGTTCCAAATTCATCTATCTATATAGGAGAGAACAGAGACAAACCTAAATATAAAACTGCTACTGTAGACGAACGCTTCAACCTAGAAGAACAAAATTTGGTGAGCCAAGTGGGATTTGTGCACTGATCATTACCACCACGTATCAACAAGATTGTGTGAAAAAATATTTGCTGGTATTTCGGAAACTCGTTATTTCTTAGAACCTTGCAACCCATCTCAATGAAAGTGCTTTCCACAGTATGTGCCTAGGGCTACTTGAAGAGGAAACAAACCATAGAGACAAATCTGAGAACTCCTTTATTTTGTCAAGTTTCAAAGAGCTACTACAAACCATGTTGGATTTAGAGTTCCAAATTCATCTACCTATATAGGAGAGAACAGAGAGAAACCTAAATATAAAAACTGCTACTGTAGACGAACGCTTCAACCTAGAAGAACAAAATTTGGTGAGCCATGTGGGATTTGTGTGCTGATCATTACCACCAAGTATCAACAAGATAGTGTGAAAAAATATTTGCTGGTATTTCGGAAACTCATTATTTCTTAGAAGCTTGGGAACCCATCTCAATGAAAGTGCTTTTCCACAGTCTGTTCCTAGGGCTACATGAAGAAGAAACAAACCAGAGAGACAAAACTGAGAACTCCTTTATTTTGTCAAGTTTCAAAGAGCTACTACAAACCATGTTGGATTTAGAGTTCCAAATTCATCTCTCTGTATAGGAGAGAACAGAGGGAAACCTAAATATAAAAACTGCTACTGTACTCGAACGCTTCAACCTAGAAGAACTAAATTTGGTGAGCCAAGTGGGATTTGTGTACTGATCATTAGCAACAAGTATCATGAAGATTGGGTGAAAAAATATTTGCTGGTATTTCGGAAACTCGTTATTTCTTAGAAGCTTCGCAACCCATCTCAATGAAAGTGCTTTTCCACAGTCTGTTCCTAGGGCTACATGAAGAGGAAACAAACCAGAGAGACAAAACTGAGAACTCCTTTATTTTGTCAAGTTTCAAAGAGCTACTACAAACCATGTTGGATTTAGAGTTCCAAATTTATCTATCTATATATGAGAGAACAGTGTGAAACCTAAACATAAAAACTGCTACTGTAGACGAACGCTTCAACCTAGAAGAACAAAATTTGGTGAGCCAAGTGGTACTTGTGTACTGATAATTACCACCAAGTATCATCAAGATTGGGTGAAAAAATATTTGCTGGTATTTCCGAAACTCGTTATTTCTTAGAAGCTTGGCAACCCATCTCAATTAAAGTGCTTTCCACAGTCTGTGCCTAGGGCTACTTGAAGAGGAAACAAACCATAGAGACAAATCTGAGAACTCCTTTATTTTGTCAAGTTTCAAAGAGCTACTACAAACCATATTGGATTTAGAGTTCCAAATTTATCTATCTATATAGGAGAGAACAGAGATAAACCTAAATATAAAGACTGCTACTGTAGATGAACGCTTCAAACTAGAAGACCAAATTTGGTGAGCCAAGTGGGATTTGTGTACTGATCATTACCACCAAGTATCAACAAGATTGTGTGAAAAAATATTTGCTGGTATTTCGGAAACTCGTTATTTCTTAGAAGCTTGACAACCCATCTCAATGAAAGTGCTTTCCACAGTCTGTGCCTAGGGCTACTTGAAGAGGAAACAAATCATAGAGACAAAACTGAGAACTCCTTTATTTTGTCAAGTTTCAAAGAGCTACTACAAACCATGTTGGATATAGAGTTCCAAATTTATCTATCTATATATGAGAGAACAGTGTGAAACCTAAACATAAAAACTGCTACTGTAGACGAACGCTTCAACCTAGAAGAACAAAATTTGGTGAGCCAAGTGGTACTTGTGTACTGATCATTACCACCACGTATCATCAAGATTGGGTGAAAAAATATTTGCTGGTATTTCGGAAACTCGTTATTTTTTAGAAGCTTGGCAACCCCTCTCAATCAAAGTGATTTTCCACAGTCTGTGCCTAGGGCTACTTGAAGAGGAAACAAACCATAGAGACAAATCTGAGAACTCCTTTATTTTGTCAATTTTCAAAGAGCTACTGCAAACCACGTTGGATTTAGAGTTCCAAATTCATCTATCTATATAGGAGAGAACAGAGACAAACCTAAATATAAAACTGCTACTGTAGACGAACGCTTCAACCTAGAAGAACAAAATTTGGTGAGCCAAGTGGGATTTGTGCACTGATCATTACCACCACGTATCAACAAGATTGTGTGAAAAAATATTTGCTGGTATTTCGGAAACTTGTTATTTCTTAGAACCTTGCAACCCATCTCAATGAAAGTGCTTTCCACAGTATGTGCCTAGGGCTACTTGAAGAGGAAACAAACCATAGAGACAAACCTGAGAACTGCTTTATTTTGTCAAGTTTCAAAGAGCTACTGCAAACCACGTTGGATTTAGAGTTCCAAATTCATCTATCTATATAGGAGAGAACAGAGAGAAACCTAAATATAAAACTGCTACTGTAGACGAACGCTTCAACCTACAAGAACAAAATTTGGTAAGCCAAGTGGGGTTTGTATACTAATCATTACCACCAACTATCATCAAGATTGGGTGAAAAAATATTTGCTGGTATTTCGGAAACTCGTTATTTCTTAGAAGCTTGGCAACCCCTCTCAATGAAAGTGCTTTTCCACAGTCTGTGCCTAGGGCTACTTGAAGAGGAAACAAACCATAGAGACAAATCTGAGAACTCCTTTATTTTGTCAAGTTTCAAAGAGCTACTGCAAACCACGTTGGATTTAGAGTTCCAAATTCATCTATCTATATAGGAGAGAACAGAGAGAAACCTAAATATAAAACTGCTACTGTAGACGAATGCTTCAACCTAGAAGAACAAAATTTGGTGAGGCAAGTGGGATTTGTGTACTGATCATTACCACCAAGTATCATCAAGATTGGGTGAAAAAATATTTGCTGGTATTTCGGAAACTCGTTTTTTCTTACAAGCTTGGCAACCCCTCTCAATGAAAGTGCTTTTCCACAGTGTGTGCCTAGGGCTACTTTAAAAGGAAACAAACCATAGAGACAAAACTGAGAACTCCTTTATTTTGCCAAGTTTCAAAGAGCTACTCCAAACCATGTTGGATTTTGAGTTCCAAATTCATCTATCTATATAGGAGAGAACAGAGGGAAACCTAAATATAAAAACTGCTACTGTACACGAACGCTTCAACCTAGAAGAACTAAATTTGGTGAGCCAAGTGGGATTTGTGTACTGATCATTATCAACAAGTATCCTAAAGATTGGGTGAAAAAATATTTGCTGGTATTTCGGAAAATCGTTATTTCTTAGAAGCTTGGCAACCCCTCTCAATGAAAGTGCTTTTCCACAGTCTGTGCCTAGGGCTACTTGTAGAGGAAACAAACCATAGAGACAAAACTGAGAACTCCTTTATTTTGTCAAGTTTCAAGGAGCTACTACAAAGCATGTTGGATTTATAGTTCCAAATTCAACTTTCTATATAGGAGAGAACAGAGGGAAACCTAAATATAAAAACTGCTACTGTAGACGAACGCTTCAACCTAGAAGAACAAAATTTGGTAAGCCAAGTGGGATTTGTATACTACTCATTACCACCAAGTATCATCAAGTTTGGGTGAAAAAATATTTGCTGGTATTTCCGAAACTCGTTATTTCTTAGAAGATTGGCAACCCATCTCAATGAAACTGCTTTCCACAGTCTGTGCCTAGGGCTACTTGAAGAGGAAACAAACCATAGAGACAAATCTGAGAACTCCTTTATTTGTCAAGTTTCAAAGAGCTACTACAAACCATGTTGGATTTAGAGTTCCAAATTCATCTACCTATATAGGAGAGAACAGAGAGAAACGTAAATATAAAAACTGCTACTGTAGACGAACGCTTCAACCTAGAAGAACAAAATTTGGTGAGCCAAGTGGGATTTGTGTACTGATCACTACCACCAAGTATCATCAAGATTGGGTGAAGAAATATTTGCTGGTATTTCGGCAACTCGTTATTTCTTAGAAGCTTGGCAACCAATCTCAATGAAAGTGCTTTCCACAGTCTGTGCCTGGGACTACTTTAAGAGGAAACAAACCATAGAGACAAATCTGAGAACTCCTTTATTTTGTCAAGTTTCAAAGAGCTACTACAAACCATGTTGGATTTGGAGTTCCAAATTCATCTATCTATATAGGAGAGAACAGAGGGAAACCTAAATATAAAAACTGCTACTGTACACGAATGCTTCATCCTAGATGAACAAAAATTGGTTAGCCAAGTGGGATTTGTGTACTGATCATTACCACCAAGTATCATCAAGTTTGGGTGACAAAATATTTGCTGGTATTTCGGAAACTCGATATTTCTTAGAAGCTTGGCAACTCATCTCAATGAAAGTGCTTTTTCCACAGTCTGTTCATAGGGCTACATGAAGAGGAAACAAACCAGAGAGACAAAACTGAGAACTCCTTTATTTTGTCAAGTTTCAAAGAGCTACTACAAACCATGTTGGATTTAGAGTTCCAAATTCATCTATCTGTATAGGAGAGAACATAGGGAAACCTAAATATAAAAACTGCTACTGTACACGAACGCTTGAACCTAGAAGAACTAAATTTGGTGAGCCAAGTGGGATTTGTGTACTGATCATTACCACCAAGTATCATCAAAATTGGGTGAAAAAATATTTGCTGGTATTTCGGAAACTCGTTATTTCTTAGAAGCTTGGCAACCCCTCTCAATGAAAGTGGTTTTCCACAGTCTGTGCCTAGGGCTACTTGAAGAGGAAACAAACCATAGAGACAAATCTGAGAACCCTTTATTTTGTCAAGTTTCAAAGAGCTACTACAAACCATGTTGGATTTAGAGTTCCAAATTCATCTATCTGTATAGGAGAGAACATAGGGAAACCTAAATATAAAAACTGCTACTGTACACGAACCCTTCAACCTAGAAGAACTAAATTGGTGAGCCAAGTGGGATTTGTGTACTGATCATTACCACCAAGTATCAACAAGATTGTGTGAAAAATATTTGCTGGTATTTCGGAAAATCGTTATTTCTTAGAAGCTTGACAACCCATCTCAATTAAAGTGCTTTCCACAGTCTGTGCCTAGGGCTACTTTAAAGGAAACAAACCATAGAGACGAAACTGAGAACTCCTTTATTTTGCCAAGTTTCAAAGAGCTACTACAAACCATGTTGGATTTAGAGTTCCAAATTCATCTATCTATATAGGAGAGAACAGAGTGAAACCTGAAAATAAAAACTGCTACTGTAAACGAAGGCTTCAACGTAGCAAAACAAAATTTGGTGAGCCAAGTGGGATTTGTGTACTTTTCATTACCATCACGTATCATCAAGATTGGGTGAAAAAATATTTGCTGGTATTCAGGAACTCGTTATTTCTTAGAAGCTTGGCAACCCCTCTCAATGAAAGTGTTTTTCCACAGTCTGTGCCTAGGGCTACTTGAAGAGGAAACAAACCATAGAGACAAAACTGAGAACTCCTTTATTTTGTCAAGTTTCAAAGAGCTACTACAAACCATGTTGGATTTAGAGTTCCAAATTCATCTATCTATATAGGAGAGAACAGAGGGAAACCTAAATATAAAAACTGCTACTGTACACGAACGCTTCAACCTGGAAGAACTAAATTTGGAGAGCCAAGTGGGATTTGTGTACTGATCATTAGCAACAAGTATCATCAAGATTGGGTGAAAAAATATTTGCTGGTATTTCGGAAACTCGTTATTTCTTAGAAGCTTGGCAACCCCTCTCAATGAAAGTGCTTTTCCACAGTCTGTGCCTAGGGCTACTTGAAGAGGAAACAAACCATAGAGACAAAACTGAGAACTCCTTTATTTTGTCAAGTTTCAAGGAGCTACTACAAAGCATGTTGGATTTAGAGTTCCAAATTCATCTATCTATATAGGAGAGAACAGAGAGAAACCTAAATATAAAAACTGCTACTGTACACGAACGCTTCAACCTAGAAGAACAAAATTTGGTGAGCCAAGTGGGATTTGTGTACTGATCATTACCACCAAGTATCAACAAGATTGTGTGAAAAATATTTGCTGGTATTTCGGAAACTCGTTATTTCTTAGAAGCTTGACAACCCATCTCAATGAAAGTGCTTTCCACAGTCTGTGCCTAGGGCTACTTTAAAAGGAAACAAACCATAGAGACAAAATTGAGAACTCGTTTAATTTGCCAAGTTTCAAAGAGCTACTACAAACCATGTTGGATTTAGAGTTCCAAATTCATCTATCTATATAGGAGAGAACAGAGTGAAACCTGAAAATAAAAACTGGTACTGTAAACGAAGGCTTCAACGTAGCAAAACAAATTTGGTGAGCCAAGTGGGATTTGTGTACTTTTCATTACCAACACGTATCATCAAGATTGGGTGAAAAAATATTTGCTGGTATTCAGGAAACTCGTTATTTCTTAGAAGCTTGGCAACCCCTCTCAATGAAAGTGTTTTTCCACAGTCTGTGCCTAGGGCTACTTGAAGAGGAAACAAACCATAGAGACAAAACTGAGAACTCCTTTATTTTGTCAAGTTTCAAAGAGCTACTACAAACCATGTTGGATTTAGAGTTCCAAATTCATCTATCTATATAGGAGAGAACAGAGGGAAACCTAAATATAAAAACTGCTACTGTACACGAACGCTTCAACCTGGAAGAACTAAATTTGGAGAGCCAAGTGGGATTTGTGTACTGATCATTAGCAACAAGTATCATCAAGATTGGGTGAAAAAATATTTGCTGGTATTTCGGAAACTCGTTATTTCTTAGAAGCTTGGCAACCCCTCTCAATGAAAGTGCTTTTCCACAGTCTGTGCCTAGGGCTACTTGAAGAGGAAACAAACCATAGAGACAAAACTGAGAACTCCTTTATTTTGTCAAGTTTCAAGGAGCTACTACAAAGCATGTTGGATTTAGAGTTCCAAATTCATCTATCTATATAGGAGAGAACAGAGAGAAACCTAAATATAAAAACTGCTACTGTACACGAACGCTTCAACCTAGAAGAACAAAATTTGGTGAGCCAAGTGGGATTTGTGTACTGATCATTACCACCAAGTATCAACAAGATTGTGTGAAAAATATTTGCTGGTATTTTGGAAACTCGTTATTTCTTAGAAGCTTGACAACCCATCTCAATGAAAGTGCTTTCAAGAGTCTGTGCCTAGGGCTACTTGAACAGGAAACAAACCATAGAGACAAAACTGAGAACTCCTTTATTTTCTCAAGTTTCAAAGAGCTACTACAAACCATGTTGGATTTAGACTTCCAAATTCACCTATCTATATAGGAGAGAACAGAGTGAAACCTAAATATAAAAACTGCTACTGTAGATGAAAGCTTCAACCTAGAAGAACAAAATTTGGTGAGCCAAGTGGGATTTGTGTACTGATCATTACCACCAAGTATCATCAAGATTGGGTGAAAAAATATTTGCTGGTATTTCGGAAACTCGTAATTTCTTAGAAGCTTGGCAACCCCTCTCAATGAATGTGCTTTTCCACAGACTGTGCCTAGGGCTACTTGAAGAGGAAACAAACCATAGCGACAAAACTGAGAACTCCTTTATTTTGTCAAGTATCAAAGAGCTACTACAAACCATGTTGGATTTAGAGTTCCAATTTCATCTTTCTATATAGGAGAGAAAAGAGGGAAACCTAAATATAAAAACTGCTACTGGAGACGAACGCTTCAACCTAGAAGAACAAAATTTGGTAAGCCAAGTGGGATTTGTGTACTGATCATTACCACCAAGTATTATCAAGATTGGGTGAAAAAATATTTGCTGGTATTTCGGAAACTCGTTATTTCGTAGAAGCTTGGCAACCCCTCTCAATGAAAGTGCTTTCCACAGTCTGTGCCTAGGGCTACTTGAAGAGGAAACAAACCATAGAGACAAAACTGAGAACTCCTTTATTTTGTCAAGTTTCAAGGAGCTACTACAAAGCATGTTGGATTTATAGTTCCAAATTCATCTATCTATATAGGAGAGAACAGAGGGAAACCTAAATATAAAAACTGCTACTGTAGATGAACGCTTCAACCTAGAAGAACAAAATTTGGTAAGCCAAGTGGGATTTGTGTACTGATCATTACCACCAAGTATCAACAAGATTGTGTGAAAAAATATTTGCTGGTATTTCGGAAACTCGTTATTTCTTAGAAGCTTGACAACCCATCTCAATGAAAGTGCTTTCCAAAGTCTGTGCCTAGGGCTACTTTAAGAGGAAACAAACCATAGAGACAAAACTGAGAACTCCTTTATTTTGTGAAGTTTCAAAGAGCTACTACAAACCATGTTGGATTTAGACTTCCAAATTCATCTATCTATATAGGAGAGAACAAAGTGTAACCTAAATATATAAACTGCTACTGTAGACGAACGCTTCAACCCAGAAGAACAAAATTTGGTGAGCCAAGTGGGATATGTGTACTGATCATTACCACCAAGAATCATCAAGATTGGTTGAAAAAATATTTGCTGGTATTTCGGAAAGTCGTAATTTCTTAGAAGCTTGGCAACCCCTCTCAATGAAAGTGCTTTTCCAGAGTCTGTGCCTAGGGCTACTTGAACAGGAAACAAACCATAGAGACAAAACTGAGAACTCCTTTATTTTGTCAAGTTTCAAAGAGCTACTACAAACCATGTGGGATTTAGAGTTCCAAATCCATCTATCTATATGGGAGAGAACAGAGGGAAACCTAAATATAAAAACTGCTACTGTAGACGAACGCTTCAACCTAGAATAACAAAATTTGGTGAGCCAAGTGGGCTTTGTGTACTGATCATTACCACCAAGTATTATCAAGATTGGGTGAAAAAAATATTTGCTGGTATTTCGGAAACTCGTTATTTCGTAGAAGCTTGGCAACCCCTCTCAATTAAAGTGCTTTCCACAGTCTGTGCCTAGGGCTACTTGAAGAGGAAACAAACCATAGAGACAAATCTGAGAACTCCTTTATTTTGTCAAGTTTCAAAGAGCTACTACAAACCATGTTGGATTTAGAGTTCCAAATTCATCTATCTGTATAGGAGAGAACACAGGGAAACCTAAATATAAAAACTGCTACTGTACACGAACGCTTCAACCTAGAAGAACTAAATTTGGTGAGCCAAGTGGGATTTGTATAGTGATCATTAGCAACAAGTATCATCAAGATTGGGTGAAAAAATTATTTGCTGGTATTTCGGAAACTCGTTATTTCTTAGAAGCTTGGCAACCCCTGTCAATGAAAGTGCTTTTCCACATTCTGTGCCTAGGGCTACATGAAGAGAAAACAAACCATAGAGACAAAACTGAGAACTCCTTCATTTTGTCAAGTTTCAAGGAGCTACTACAAAGCATGTTGGATTTAGATTTCCAAATTGATCTATCTATATAGGAGAGAACAGAGGGAAACCTAAATACAAAAACTGCTACTCTAGACGAACGCTTCAAACTAGAAGAACAAAATTTGGTAGGCCAAGTGGAATTTGTGTACTGATCATTACCACCAAGTATCATCAAGATTGGGTAAAAAAATATTTGCTGGTATTTCGGAAAGTCGTAATTTCTTAGAAGCTTGGCAACCCCTCTCAATGAAATTGCTTTTCCACAGTCTGTGCCTAGGGCTACTTGAAGAGGCAACAAACCATAGAGACAAAACTGAGAACTCCTTTATTTTGTCAAGTTTCAAAGAGCTACTACAAACCATGTTGGATTTAGGGTTCCAAATTCATCTATCTATATATGAGAGAACAGAGTGAAACCTAAATATAAAAACTGCTACTGTACACGAACGCTTCAACCTAGAAGAACAAAATTTGGTGAGCCAAGTGGGATTTGTGTTCTGATCATTAGCAACAAGTATCATCAAGATTGGGTGAAAAAATATTTGCTGGTATTTCGGAAACTCGTTATTTCTTAGAAGCTTGGCAACCCCTCTCATTGAAAGTGCTTTTCCAGAGTCTGTGCCTAGGGCTACTTGAAGAGGAAACAAACCATAGAGACAAAACTGAGAACTCCTTTATTTTGTCAAGTTTCAAGGAGCTACTACAAAGCATGTTGGATTTAGTGTTCCAAATTAATCTATCTATATAGGAGAGAACAGAGGGAAACCTAAGTATAAAAACTGCTACTGTAGACGAACGCTTCAACCTATAAGAACAAAATTTGGTAAGCCAAGTGGGATTTGTGTACCTGATCATTACCACCTAGTATCATCAAGATTGGGTGAAAAAATATTTGCTGGTATTTTGGAAACTCGTTATTTCTTAGAAGCTTGGCAACCCTCTCAATGAAAGTGCTTTTCCACAGTCTGTGCCTAGGGCAACTTGAAGAGGAAACAAACCATAGAGACAAATCTGAGAACTCCTTTATTTTGTCAAGTTTCAAAGAGCTACTACAAACCATTATGGATTTAGAGTTCCAAATTCATCTATCTATATAGGAGAGAACAGAGAGAAACCTAAATATATAAACTGCTACTGTAGACGAACGCTTCAACCTAGAAGAACAAAATTTGGTGAGCCAAGTGGGATTTGTGTACTGATCATTACCACCAAGTATCAACAAGATTGTGTGAAAAAATATTTGCTGGTATTTCGGAAACTCGTTATTTCTTAGAAGCTTGACAACCCATCTGAATGAAATTGCTTTCCACAGTCTGTGCCTAGGGCTACTTGAAGAGGAAACAAACCATAGAGACAAAATTGAGAACTCCTTTATTTTGTCAAGTTTCAAAGAGCTACTACAAACCATGTTGGATTTAGAGTTCCAAATTCATCTATCTATATAGGAGAGAACAGAGGGAAACCTAAATATAAAAACTGCTACTGTACACGAACGCTTCAACCTGGAAGAACTAAATTTGGAGAGCCAAGTGGGATTTGTGTACTGATCATTAGCAACAAGTATCATCAAGATTGGGTGAAAAAATATTTGCTGGTATTTCGGAAACTCGTTATTTCTTAGAAGCTTGGCAACCCCTCTCAATGAAAGTGCTTTTCCACAGTCTGTGCCTAGGGCTACTTGAAGAGGAAACAAACCATAGAGACAAAACTGAGAACTCCTTTATTTTGTCAAGTTTCAAGGAGCTACTACAAAGCATGTTGGATTTAGAGTTCCAAATTCATCTATCTATATAGGAGAGAACAGAGAGAAACCTAAATATAAAAACTGCTACTGTACACGAACGCTTCAACCTAGAAGAACAAAATTTGGTGAGCCAAGTGGGATTTATGTACTGATCATTACCACCAAGTATCAACAAGATTGTGTGAAAAATATTTGCTGGTATTTCGGAAACTCGTTATTTCTTAGAAGCTTGACAACCCATCTCAAAGAAAGTGCTTTCCACAGTCTGTGCCTAGGGCTACTTTAAAAGGAAACAAACCATAGAGACAAAATTGAGAACTCGTTTAATTTGCCAAGTTTCAAAGAGCTACTACAAACCATGTTGGATTTAGAGTTCCAAATTCATCTATCTATATAGGAGAGAACAGAGTGAAACCTGAAAATAAAAACTGGTACTGTAAACGAAGGCTTCAACGTAGCAAAACAAAATTTGGTGAGCCAAGTGGGATTTGTGTACTTTTCATTACCAACACGTATCATCAAGATTGGGTGAAAAAATATTTGCTGGTATTCAGGAAACTCGTTATTTCTTAGAAGCTTGGCAACCCCTCTCAATGAAAGTGTTTTTCCACAGTCTGTGCCTAGGGCTACTTGAAGAGGAAACAAACCATAGAGACAAAACTGAGAACTCCTTTATTTTGTCAAGTTTCAAAGAGCTACTACAAACCATGTTGGATTTAGAGTTCCAAATTCATCTATCTATATAGGAGAGAACAGAGGGAAACCTAAATATAAAAACTGCTACTGTACACGAACGCTTCAACCTGGAAGAACTAAATTTGGAGAGCCAAGTGGGATTTGTGTACTGATCATTAGCAACAAGTATCATCAAGATTGGGTGAAAAAATATTTGCTGGTATTTCGGAAACTCGTTATTTCTTAGAAGCTTGGCAACCCCTCTCAATGAAAGTGCTTTTCCACAGTCTGTGCCTAGGGCTACTTGAAGAGGAAACAAACCATAGAGACAAAACTGAGAACTCCTTTATTTTGTCAAGTTTCAAGGAGCTACTACAAAGCATGTTGGATTTAGAGTTCCAAATTCATCTATCTATATAGGAGAGAACAGAGAGAAACCTAAATATAAAAACTGCTACTGTACACGAACGCTTCAACCTAGAAGAACAAAATTTGGTGAGCCAAGTGGGATTTGTGTACTGATCATTACCACCAAGTATCAACAAGATTGTGTGAAAAATATTTGCTGGTATTTTGGAAACTCGTTATTTCTTAGAAGCTTGACAACCCATCTCAATGAAAGTGCTTTCAAGAGTCTGTGCCTAGGGCTACTTGAACAGGAAACAAACCATAGAGACAAAACTGAGAACTCCTTTATTTTCTCAAGTTTCAAAGAGCTACTACAAACCATGTTGGATTTAGACTTCCAAATTCATCTATCTATATAGGAGAGAACAGAGTGAAACCTAAATATAAAAACTGCTACTGTAGATGAACGCTTCAACCTAGAAGAACAAAATTTGGTGAGCCAAATGGGATTTGTGTACTGATCATTACCACCAAGTATCATCAAGATTGGGTGAAAAAATATTTGCTGGTATTTCGGAAACTCGTAATTTCTTAGAAGCTTGGCAACCCCTCTCAATGAATGTGCTTTTCCACAGTCTGTGCCTAGGGCTACTTGAAGAGGAAACAAACCATAGAGACAAAACTGAGAACTCCTTTATTTTGTCAAGTTTCAAGGAGCTACTACAAAGCATGTTGGATTTATAGTTCCAAATTCATCTATCTATATAGGAGAGAACAGAGGGAAACCTAAATATAAAAACTGCTACTGTAGATGAACGCTTCAACCTAGAAGAACAAAATTTGGTAAGCCAAGTGGGATTTGTGTACTGATCATTACCACCAAGTATCAACAAGATTGTGTGAAAAAATATTTGCTGGTATTTCGGAAACTCGTTATTTCTTAGAAGCTTGACAACCCATCTCAATGAAAGTGCTTTCCAAAGTCTGTGCCTAGGGCTACTTTAAGAGGAAACAAACCATAGAGACAAAACTGAGAACTCCTTTATTTTGTGAAGTTTCAAAGAGCTACTACAAACCATGTTGGATTTAGACTTCCAAATTCATCTATCTATATAGGAGAGAACAAAGTGTAACCTAAATATATAAACTGCTACTGTAGACGAACGCTTCAACCCAGAAGAACAAAATTTGGTGAGCCAAGTGGGATATGTGTACTGATCATTACCACCAAGAATCATCAAGATTGGTTGAAAAAATATTTGCTGGTATTTCGGAAAGTCGTAATTTCTTAGAAGCTTGGCAACCCCTCTCAATGAAAGTGCTTTTCCAGAGTCTGTGCCTAGGGCTACTTGAACAGGAAACAAACCATAGAGACAAAACTGAGAACTCCTTTATTTTGTCAAGTTTCAAAGAGCTACTACAAACCATGTGGGATTTAGAGTTCCAAATCCATCTATCTATATGGGAGAGAACAGAGGGAAACCTAAATATAAAAACTGCTACTGTAGACGAACGCTTCAACCTAGAATAACAAAATTTGGTGAGCCAAGTGGGCTTTGTGTACTGATCATTACCACCAAGTATTATCAAGATTGGGTGAAAAAATATTTGCTGGTATTTCGGAAACTCGTTATTTCGTAGAAGCTTGGCAACCCCTCTCAATTAAAGTGCTTTCCACAGTCTGTGCCTAGGGCTACTTGAAGAGGAAACAAACCATAGAGAAAAATCTGAGAACTCCTTTATTTTGTCAAGTTTCAAAGAGCTACTACAAACCATGTTGGATTTAGAGTTCCAAATTCATCTATCTGTATAGGAGAGAACACAGGGAAACCTAAATATAAAAACTGCTACTGTACACGAACGCTTCAACCTAGAAGAACTAAATTTGGTGAGCCAAGTGGGATTTGTATAGTGATCATTAGCAACAAGTATCATCAAGATTGGGTGAAAAAATTATTTGCTGGTATTTCGGAAACTCGTTATTTCTTAGAAGCTTGGCAACCCCTGTCAATGAAAGTGCTTTTCCACATTCTGTGCCTAGGGCTACATGAAGAGAAAACAAACCATAGAGACAAAACTGAGAACTCCTTTATTTTGTCAAGTTTCAAGGAGCTACTACAAAGCATGTTGGATTTAGATTTCCAAATTGATCTATCTATATAGGAGAGAACAGAGGGAAACCTAAATACAAAAACTGCTACTCTAGACGAACGCTTCAAACTAGAAGAACAAAATTTGGTAGGCCAAGTGGAATTTGTGTAATGATCATTACCACCAAGTATCATCAAGATTGGGTGAAAAAATATTTGCTGGTATTTCGGAAAGTCGTAATTTCTTAGAAGCTTGGCAACCCCTCTCAATGAAATTGCTTTTCCACAGTCTGTGCCTAGGGCTACTTGAAGAGGCAACAAACCATAGAGACAAAACTGAGAACTCCTTTATTTTGTCAAGTTTCAAAGAGCTACTACAAACCATGTTGGATTTAGGGTTCCAAATTCATCTATCTATATATGAGAGAACAGAGTGAAACCTAAATATAAAAACTGCTACTGTACACGAACGCTTCAACCTAGAAGAACAAAATTTGGTGAGCCAAGTGGGATTTGTGTTCTGATCATTAGCAACAAGTATCATCAAGATTGGGTGAAAAAATATTTGCTGGTATTTCGGAAACTCGTTATTTCTTAGAAGCTTGGCAACCCCTCTCATTGAAAGTGCTTTTCCAGAGTCTGTGCCTAGGGCTACTTGAAGAGGAAACAAACCATAAAGACAAAACTGAGAACTCCTTTATTTTGTCAAGTTTCAAGGAGCTACTACAAAGCATGTTGGATTTAGTGTTCCAAATTAATCTATCTATATAGGAGAGAACAGAGGGAAACCTAAGTATAAAAACTGCTACTGTAGACGAACGCTTCAACCTATAAGAACAAAATTTGGTAAGCCAAGTGGGATTTGTGTACTGATCATTACCACCTAGTATCATCAAGATTGGGTGAAAAAATATTTGCTGGTATTTTGGAAACTCGTTATTTCTTAGAAGCTTGGCAACCCCTCTCAATGAAAGTGCTTTTCCACAGTCTGTGCCTAGGGCAACTTGAAGAGGAAACAAACCATAGAGACAAATCTGAGAACTCCTTTATTTTGTCAAGTTTCAAAGAGCTACTACAAACCATTATGGATTTAGAGTTCCAAATTCATCTATCTATATAGGAGAGAACAGAGAGAAACCTAAATATATAAACTGCTACTGTAGACGAACGCTTCAACCTAGAAGAACAAAATTTGGTGAGCCAAGTGGGATTTGTGTACTGATCATTACCACCAAGTATCAACAAGATTGTGTGAAAAAATATTTGCTGGTATTTCGGAAACTCGTTATTTCTTAGAAGCTTGACAACCCATCTGAATGAAATTGCTTTCCACAGTCTGTGCATAGGGCTACTTGAAGAGGAAACAAACCATAGAGACAAAATTGAGAACTCCTTTATTTTGTCAAGTTTCAAAGAGCTACTACAAACCATGTTGGATTTAGAGTTCCAAATTCATCTATCTATATAGGAGAGAACAGAGGGAAACCTAAATATAAAAACTGCTACTGTACACGAACGCTTCAACCTTGAAAAACAAAATTTGGTGAGCCAAGTGGGATTTGTGTACTGATCATTAGCAATAAGTATCATCAAGATTGGGTGAAAAAATATTTGCTGGTATTTCGGAAACTCGTTATTTCTTAGAAGCTTGGCAACCCCTCTCAATGAAAGTGCTTTTTCACAGAGTGTACCTAGGGCTACTTGAAGAGGAAACAAACCATAGAGACAAAACTGAGAACTCCTTTATTTTGTCAAGTTTCAAGGAGCTACTACAAAGCATGTTGGATTTAGAGTTCCAAATTCATCTTTCTATATAGGAGAGAACAGAGAGAATCCTAAATACAAAAACTGCTACTGTAGACGAACGATTCAACCTAGAAGAACAAAATTTGGTGAGCCAAGTGGGATTTGTGTACTGATCATTAGCACGAAGTATCATCAAGATTGGGTGAAAAAATATTTGCTGGTATTTCGGAAACTCGTTATTTCTTAGAAGCTTGGCAAACCATCTCAATGAAAGTGCTTTCCACAGTCTGTGCCTAGGGCTACTTTAAGAGGAAACAAACCATAGAGACAAAACTGAGAACTCCTTTATTTTGTCAAGTTTCAAAGAGCTACTACAAACCATGTTGGATTTAGAGTTCCAAATTCATCTATCTATATAGGAGAGAACAGAGGGAAACCTAAATATAAAAACTGCTACTGTAGACGAATGCTTCAACCTAGAAGAACAAAATTTGGTGAGCCAAGTGGGATTTGTGTACTGATCATTACCACGAAGTATCATCAAGATTGGGTGAAAAAATATTTGCTGGTATTTCGGAAAATCGTTATTTCTTAGAAGCTTGGCAACCCTTCTCAGTGAAAGTGCTTTTCCACAGTCTGTGCCTAGGGCTACTTGAAGAGGAAACAAACCATAGAGACAAATCTGAGAACTCCTTTATTTTGTCAAGTTTCAAAGAGCTACTACAAACCATGTTGGATTTAGAGTTCCAAACTCATCTATCTATATAGGAGAGAACAGAGAGAAACCTAAATATAAAAACTGCTACTGTAGACGAACGCTTCAACCTAGAAGAACAAAATATGGTGAGCCAAGTTGGATTTGTGTACTGATCATTACCACCAAGTATCAACAAGATTGTGTGAAAAAATATTTGCTGGTATTTCGGAAAGTCGTTTTTTCTTAGATGCTTGGCAACCCATCTCCATGAAAGTGCTTTCCACAGTCTGTGCCTAGGGCTACTTGAAGAGGAAACAAACCATAGAGACAAAACTGAGAACTCCTTTATTTTGTCAAGTTTCAAAGAGCTACTACAAACCATGTTGGATTTAGAGTTCCAAATTCATCTATCTATATATGAGAGAACAGAGTGAAACCTAAATATAAAAACTGCTGCTGAAGACAAACCCTTCAACCTACAAGAAAAAAAATTTGGTGAGCCAAGTGGGATTTGTGTACTGATCATTACCACAAAGTATCATCAAGATTCGTTGAAAAAATATTTGCTGGTATTTCGGAAACTCGTTATTTCTTAGAAGCTTGGGAACCCCTCTCAATGAAATTGCTTTTCCACAGTCTGTGCGTAGGGCTACTTGAAGAGGAAACAAACCATAGCGACAAAACTGAGAACTCCTTTATTTTGTCAAGTTTTAAAGAGCTACTACAAACCATGCTGGATTTAGAGTTCCAAATTCATCTATCTATATATGAGAGAACATAGTGAAACCTAAATATATAAACTGCTACTGTACACGAACGCTTAAACCTAGAAGAACAAAATTTGGTGAGCCAAGTGGGATTTGTGTACTGATCATTAGCAACAAGTATCATCAAGATTGGGTGAAAAAATATTTGTTGGTATTTCGGAAACTCGTTATTTCTTAGAAGCTTGGCAACCCCTCTCAATGAAAGTGCTTTTCCACAGTCTGTGCCTAGGGCTACATGAAGAGGAAACAAACCATAGAGACAAATCTGAGAACTCCTTTATTTTGTCAAGTTTCAAAGAGCTACTACAAACCATTATGGATTTAGAGTTCCAAATTCATCTATCTATATAGGAGAGAACAGAGAGAAACCTAAATATATAAACTGCTACTGTAGACGAACGCTTCAACCTAGAAGAACAAAATTTGGTGAGCCAAGTGGGATTTGTGTACTGATCATTAGCACGAAGTATCATCAAGATTGGGTGAAAAAATATTTGCTGGTATTTCGGAAACTCGTTATTTCTTAGAAGCTTGGCAAACCATCTCAATGAAAGTGCTTTCCACAGTCTGTGCCTAGGGCTACTTTAAGAGGAAACAAACCATAGAGACAAAACTGAGAACTCCTTTATTTTGTCAAGTTTCCAAGAGCTACTACAAACCATGTTGGATTTAGACTTCCAAATTCATCTATCTATATAGGAGAGAACAGAGTGAAACCTAAATATAAAAACTGCTACTGTAGATGAACGCTTCAACCTAGAAGAACAAAATTTGGTGAGCCAAGTGGGATTTGTGTACTGATATTACCACCAAGTATCATCAAGATTGGGTGAAAAAATATTTGCTGGTATTTCGGAAACTCGTAATTTCTTAGAAGCTTGGCAACCCCTCTCAATGAATGTGCTTTTCCACAGTCTGTGCCTAGGGCTACTTGAAGAGGAAACAAACCATAGAGACAAAACTGAATACTCCTTTAATTTGTCATGTATCAAAGAGCTACTACAAACCATGTTGGATTTAGAGTTCCAATTTCATCTTTCTATATAGGAGAGAAAAGAGGGAAACCTAAATATAAAAAATGCTACTGGAGACGAACGCTTCAACCTAGAAGAACAAAATTTGGTAAGCCAAGTGGGATTTGTGTACTGATCATTACCACCAAGTATTATCAAGATTGGGTGAAAAAATATTTGCTGGTATTTCGGAAACTCGTTATTTCGTAGAAGATTGGCAACCCCTCTCAATGAAAGTGCTTTCCACAGTCTGTGCCTAGGGCTACTTGAAGAGGAAACAAACCATAGAGACAAATCTGAGAACTCCTTTATTTTGTCAAGTTTCAAAGAGCTACTACAAACCATGTTGGATTTAGAGTTCCAAATTCATCTATCTGTGTAGGAGAGAACAGAGGGAAACCTAAATATAAAAACTGCTACTGTACACGAACGCTTCAACCTAGAAGAAGTAAATTTGGTGAGCCAAGTGGGATTTGTGTACTGATCATTAGCACCAAGTATCATCAAGATTGGGTGAAAAAATATTTGCTGGTATTTCGGAAACTCGTAATTTCTTAGAAGCTTGGCAACCCCTCTCAATGAATGTGCTTTTCCACAGTCTGTGCCTAGGGCTACTTGAAGAGGAAACAAACCATAGAGACAAAACTGAGAACTCCTTTATTTTGTCAAGTTTCAAGGAGCTACTACAAAGCATGTTGGATTTATAGTTCCAAATTCATCTATCTATATAGGAGAGAACAGAGGGAAACCTAAATATAAAAACTGCTACTGTAGATGAACGCTTCAACCTAGAAGAACAAAATTTCGTAAGCCAAGTGGGATTTGTGTACTGATCATTACCACCAAGTATCAACAAGATTGTGTGAAAAAATATTTGCTGGTATTTCGGAAACTCGTTATTTCTTAGAAGCTTGACAACCCATCTCAATGAAAGTGCTTTCCAAAGTCTGTGCCTAGGGCTACTTTAAGAGGAAACAAACCATAGAGACAAAACTGAGAACTCCTTTATTTTGTGAAGTTTCAAAGAGCTACTACAAACCATGTTGGATTTAGACTTCCAAATTTATCTATCTATATAGGAGAGAACAGAGAGAAACCTAAATATAAAAACTGCTACTGTAGACGAACGCTTCAACCTAGAAGAACAAAATTTGGTGAGCCAAGTGGGATTTGTGTACTGATCATTACCACCAAGTATCAACAAGATTGTGTGAAAAATATTTGCTGGTATTTTGGAAACTCGCTATTTCTTAGAAGCTTGACAACCCATCTCAATGAAAGTGCTTTCAAGAGTCTGTGCCTAGGGCTACTTGAACAGGAAACAAACCATAGAGACAAAACTGAGAACTCCTTTATTTTCTCAAGTTTCAAAGAGCTACTACAAACCATGTTGGATTTAGACTTCCAAATTCATCTATCTATATAGGAGAGAACAGAGTGAAACCTAAATATAAAAACTGCTACTGTAGATGAACGCTTCAACCTAGAAGAACAAAATTTGGTGAGCCAAGTGGGATTTGTGTACTGATCATTACCACCAAGTATCATCAAGATTGGGGGAAAAAATATTTGCTGGTATTTCGGAAACTCGTAATTTCTTAGAAGCTTGGCAACCCCTCTCAATGAATGTGCTTTTCCACAGTCTGTGCCTAGGGCTACTTGAAGAGGAAACAAACCATAGCGACAAAACTGAGAACTCCTTTATTTTGTCAAGTATCAAAGAGCTACTACAAACCATGTTGGATTTAGAGTTCCAATTTCATCTTTCTATATAGGAGAGAAAAGAGGGAAACCTAAATATAAAAACTGCTACTGGAGACGAACGCTTCAACCTAGAAGAACAAAATTTGGTAAGCCAAGTGGGATTTGTGTACTGATCATTACCACCAAGTATTATCAAGATTGGGTGAAAAAATATTTGCTGGTATTTCGGAAACTCGTTATTTCGTAGAAGCTTGGCAACCCCTCTCAATGAAAGTGCATTCCACAGTCTGTGCCTAGGGCTACTTGAATAGGAAACAAACCATAGAGACAAAACTGAGAACTCCTTTATTTTGTCAAGTTTCAAGGAGCTACTACAAAGCATGTTGGATTTATAGTTCCAAATTCATCTATCTATATAGGAGAGAACAGAGGGAAACCTAAATATAAAAACTGCTACTGTAGATGAACGCTTCAACCTAGAAGAAAAAAATTTGGTAATCCAAGTGGGATTTGTGTACTGATCATTACCACCAAGTATCAACAAGATTGTGTGAAAAAATATTTGCTGGTATTTCGGAAACTCGTTATTTCTTAGAAGCTTGACAACCCATCTCAATGAAAGTGCTTTCCAAAGTTTGTGCCTAGGGCTACTTTAAGAGGAAACAAACCATAGAGACAAAACTGAGAACTCCTTTATTTTGTGAAGTTTCAAAGAGCTACTACAAACCATGTTGGATTTAGACTTCCAAATTCATCTATCTATATTGGAGAGAACAAAGTGTAACCTAAATATATAAACTGCTACTGTAGACGAACGCTTCAACCCAGAAGAACAAAATTTGGTGAGCCAAGTGGGATATGTGTACTGATCATTACCACCAAGAATCATCAAGATTGGTTGAAAAAATATTTGCTGGTATTTCGGAAAGTCGTAATTTCTTAGAAGCTTGGCAACCCCTCTCAATGAAAGTGCTATTCCAGAGTCTGTGCCTAGGGCTACTTGAACAGGAAACAAACCATAGAGACAAAACTGAGAACTCCTTTATTTTGTCAAGTTTCAAAGAGCTACTACAAACCATGTGGGATTTAGAGTTCCAAATCCATCTATCTATATGGGAGAGAACAGAGGGAAACCTAAATATATAAACTGCTACTGTAGACGAACGCTTCAACCTAGAATAACAAAATTTGGTGAGCCAAGTGGGCTTTGTGTACTGATCATTACCACCAAGTATTATCAAGATTGGGTGAAAAAATATTTGCTGGTATTTCGGAAACTCGTTATTTCGTAGAAGCTTGGCAACCCCTCTCAATTAAAGTGCTTTCCACAGTCTGTGCCTAGGGCTACTTGAAGAGGAAACAAACCATAGAGACAAATCTGAGAACTCCTTTATTTTGTCAAGTTTCAAAGAGCTACTACAAACCATGTTGGATTTAGAGTTCCAAATTCATCTATCTGTATAGGAGAGAACACAGGGAAACCTAAATATAAAAACTGCTACTGTACACGAACGCTTCAACCTAGAAGAACTAAATTTGGTGAGCCAAGTGGGATTTGTATAGTGATCATTAGCAACAAGTATCATCAAGATTGGGTGAAAAAATTATTTGCTGGTATTTCGGAAACTCGTTATTTCTTAGAAGCTTGGCAACCCCTGTCAATGAAAGTGCTTTTCCACATTCTGTGCCTAGGGCTACATGAAGAGAAAACAAACCATAGAGACAAAACTGAGAACTCCTTTATTTTGTCAAGTTTCAAGGAGCTACTACAAAGCATGTTGGATTTAGATTTCCAAATTGATCTATCTATATAGGAGAGAACAGAGGGAAACCTAAATACAAAAACTGCTACTCTAGACGAACGCTTCAAACTAGAAGAACAAAATTTGGTAGGCCAAGTGGAATTTGTGTACTGATCATTACCACCAAGTATCATCAAGATTGGGTGAAAAAATATTTGCTGGTATTTCGGAAAGTCGTAATTTCTTAGAAGCTTGGCAACCCCTCTCAATGAAATTGCTTTTCCACAGTCTGTGCCTAGGGCTACTTGAAGAGGCAACAAACCATAGAGACAAAACTGAGAACTCCTTTATTTTGTCAAGTTTCAAAGAGCTACTACAAACCATGTTGGATTTAGGGTTCCAAATTCATCTATCTATATATGAGAGAACAGAGTGAAACCTAAATATAAAAACTGCTACTGTACACGAACGCTTCAACCTAGAAGAACAAAATTTGGTGAGCCAAGTGGGATTTGTTTTCTGATCATTAGCAACAAGTATCATCAAGATTGGGTGAAAAAATATTTGCTGGTATTTCGGAAACTCGTTATTTCTTAGAAGCTTGGCAACCCCTCTCATTGAAAATGCTTTTCCAGAGTCTGTGCCTAGGGCTACTTGAAGAGGAAACAAACCATAAAGACAAAACTGAGAACTCCTTTATTTTGTCAAGTTTCAAGGAGCTACTACAAAGCATGTTGGATTTAGTGTTCCAAATTAATCTATCTATATAGGAGAGAACAGAGGGAAACCTAAGTATAAAAACTGCTACTGTAGACGAACGCTTCAACCCATAAGAACAAAATTTGGTAAGCCAAGTGGGATTTTTGTACTGATCATTACCACCTAGTATCATCAAGATTGGGTGAAAAAATATTTGCTGGTATTTTGGAAACTCGTTATTTCTTAGAAGCTTGGCAACCCCTCTCAATGAAAGTGCTTTTCCACAGTCTGTGCCTAGGGCAACTTGAAGAGGAAACAAACCATAGAGACAAATCTGAGAACTCCTTTATTTTGTCAAGTTTCAAAGAGCTACTACAAACCATTATGGATTTAGAGTTCCAAATTCATCTATCTATATAGGAGAGAACAGAGAGAAACCTAAATATATAAACTGCTACTGTAGACGAACGCTTCAACCTAGAAGAACAAAATTTGGTGAGCCAAGTGGGATTTGTGTGCTGATCATTACCACCAAGTATCAACAAGATTGTGTGAAAAAATATTTGCTGGTATTTCGGAAACTCGTTATTTCTTAGAAGCTTGACAACCCATCTGAATGAAATTGCTTTCCACAGTCTGTGCCTAGGGCTACTTGAAGAGGAAACAAACCATAGAGACAAAATTGAGAACTCCTTTATTTTGTCAAGTTTCAAAGAGCTACTTCAAACCATGTTGGATTTAGAGTTCCAAATTCATCTATCTATATAGGAGAGAACAGAGGGAAACCTAAATATAAAAACTGCTACTGTACACGAACGCTTCAACCTTGAAAAACAAAATTTGGTGAGCCAAGTGGGATTTGTGTACTGATCATTAGCAATAAGTATCATCAAGATTGGGTGAAAAAATATTTGCTGGTATTTCGGAAACTCGTTATTTCTTAGAAGCTTGGCAACCCCTCTCAATGAAAGTGCTTTTTCACAGAGTGTACCTAGGGCTACTTGAAGAGGAAACAAACCATAGAGACAAAACTGAGAACTCCTTTATTTTGTCAAGTTTCAAGGAGCTACTACAAAGCATGTTGGATTTAGAGTTCCAAATTCATCTTTCTATATAGGAGAGAACAGAGAGAATCCTAAATACAAAAACTGCTACTGTAGACGAACGATTCAACCTAGAAGAACAAAATTTGGTGAGCCAAGTGGGATTTGTGTACTGATCATTAGCACGAAGTATCATCAAGATTGGGTGAAAAAATATTTGCTGGTATTTCGGAAACTCGTTATTTCTTAGAAGCTTGGCAAACCATCTCAATGAAAGTGCTTTCCACAGTCTGTGCCTAGGGCTACTTGAAGAGGAAACAAACCATAGAGACAAAACTGAGAACTCCTTTATTTTGTCAAGTTTCAAAGAGCTACTACAAACCATGTTGGATTTAGAGTTCCAAATTCATCTATCTATATAGGAGAGAACAGAGGGAAACCTAAATATAAAAACTGCTACTGTAGACGAATGCTTCAACCTAGAAGAACAAAATTTGGTGAGCCAAGTGGGATTTGTGTACTGATCATTACCACGAAGTATCATCAAGATTGGGTGAAAAAATATTTGCTGGTATTTCGGAAAATCATTATTTCTTAGAAGCTTGGCAACCCTTCTCAGTGAAAGTGCTTTTCCACAGTCTGTGCCTAGGGCTACTTGAAGAGGAAACAAACCATAGAGACAAATCTGAGAACTCCTTTATTTTGTCAAGTTTCAAAGAGCTACTACAAACCATGTTGGATTTAGAGTTCCAAACTCATCTATCTATATAAGAGAGAACAGAGAGAAACCTAAATATAAAAACTGCTACTGTAGACGAACGCTTCAACCTAGAAGAACAAAATATGGTGAGCCAAGTTGGATTTGTGTACTGATCATTACCACCAAGTATCAACAAGATTGTTTGAAAAAATATTTGCTGGTATTTCGGAAAGTCGTTTTTTCTTAGATGCTTGGCAACCCATCTCCATGAAAGTGCTTTCCACAGTCTGTGCCTAGGGCTACTTGAAGAGGAAACAAACCATAGAGACAAAACTGAGAACTCCTTTATTTTGTCAAGTTTCAAAGAGCTACTACAAACCATGTTGGATTTAGAGTTCCAAATTCATCTATCTATATATGAGAGAACAGAGTGAAACCTAAATATAAAAACTGCTGCTGAAGACGAACCCTTCAACCTACAAGAAAAAAAATTTGGTGAGCCAAGTGGGATTTGTGTACTGATCATTACCACAAAGTATCATCAGGATTCGTTGAAAAAATATTTGCTGGTATTTCGGAAACTCGTTATTTCTTAGAAGCTTGGGAACCCCTCTCAATGAAATTGCTTTTCCACAGTCTGTGCGTAGGGCTACTTGAAGAGGAAACAAACCATAGCGACAAAACTGAGAACTCCTTTATTTTGTCAAGTTTTAAAGAGCTACTACAAACCATGCTGGATTTAGAGTTCCAAATTCATCTATCTATATATGAGAGAACATAGTGAAACCTAAATATATAAACTGCTACTGTACACGAACGCTTAAACCTAGAAGAACAAAATTTGGTGAGCCAAGTGGGATTTGTGTACTGATCATTAGCAACAAGTATCATCAAGATTGGGTGAAAAAATATTTGCTGGTATTTCGGAAACTCGTTATTTCTTAGAAGCTTGGCAACCCCTCTCAATGAAAGTGCTTTTCCACAGTCTGTGCCTAGGGCTACATGAAGAGGAAACAAACCATAGAGACAAATCTGAGAACTCCTTTATTTTGTCAAGTTTCAAAGAGCTACTACAAACCATTATGGATTTAGAGTTCCAAATTCATCTATCTATATAGGAGAGAACAGAGGGAAACCTAAATATAAAAACTGCTACTGTAGATGAACGCTTCAACCTAGAAGAACAAAATTTCGTAAGCCAAGTGGGATTTGTGTACTGATCATTACCACCAAGTATCAACAAGATTGTGTGAAAAAATATTTGCTGGTATTTCGGAAACTCGTTATTTCTTAGAAGCTTGACAACCCATCTCAATGAAAGTGCTTTCCAAAGTCTGTGCCTAGGGCTACTTTAAGAGGAAACAAACCATAGAGACAAAACTGAGAACTCCTTTATTTTGTGAAGTTTCAAAGAGCTACTACAAACCATGTTGGATTTAGACTTCCAAATTTATCTATCTATATAGGAGAGAACAGAGAGAAACCTAAATATAAAAACTGCTACTGTAGACGAACGCTTCAACCTAGAAGAACAAAATTTGGTGAGCCAAGTGGGATTTGTGTACTGATCATTACCACCAAGTATCAACAAGATTGTGTGAAAAATATTTGCTGGTATTTTGGAAACTCGCTATTTCTTAGAAGCTTGACAACCCATCTCAATGAAAGTGCTTTCAAGAGTCTGTGCCTAGGGCTAGTTGAACAGGAAACAAACCATAGAGACAAAACTGAGAACTCCTTTATTTTCTCAAGTTTCAAGAGCTACTACAAACCATGTTGGATTTAGACTTCCAAATTCATCTATCTATATAGGAGAGAACAGAGTGAAACCTAAATATAAAAACTGCTACTGTAGATGAACGCTTCAACCTAGAAGAACAAAATTTGGTGAGCCAAGTGGGATTTGTGTACTGATCATTACCACCAAGTATCATCAAGATTGGGGGAAAAAATATTTGCTGGTATTTCGGAAACTCGTAATTTCTTAGAAGCTTGGCAACCCCTCTCAATGAATGTGCTTTTCCACAGTCTGTGCCTAGGGCTACTTGAAGAGGAAACAAACCATAGCGACAAAACTGAGAACTCCTTTATTTTGTCAAGTATCAAAGAGCTACTACAAACCATGTTGGATTTAGAGTTCCAATTTCATCTTTCTATATAGGAGAGAAAAGAGGGAAACCTAAATATAAAAACTGCTACTGGAGACGAACGCTTCAACCTAGAAGAACAAAATTTGGTAAGCCAAGTGGGATTTGTGTACTGATCATTACCACCAAGTATTATCAAGATTGGGTGAAAAAATATTTGCTGGTATTTCGGAAACTCGTTATTTCGTAGAAGCTTGGCAACCCCTCTCAATGAAAGTGCATTCCACAGTCTGTGCCTAGGGCTACTTGAATAGGAAACAAACCATAGAGACAAAACTGAGAACTCCTTTATTTTGTCAAGTTTCAAGGAGCTACTACAAAGCATGTTGGATTTATAGTTCCAAATTCATCTATCTATATAGGAGAGAACAGAGGGAAACCTAAATATAAAAACTGCTACTGTAGATGAACGCTTCAACCTAGAAGAAAAAAATTTGGTAATCCAAGTGGGATTTGTGTACTGATCATTACCACCAAGTATCAACAAGATTGTGTGAAAAAATATTTGCTGGTATTTCGGAAACTCGTTATTTCTTAGAAGCTTGACAACCCATCTCAATGAAAGTGCTTTCCAAAGTTTGTGCCTAGGGCTACTTTAAGAGGAAACAAACCATAGAGACAAAACTGAGAACTCCTTTATTTTGTGAAGTTTCAAAGAGCTACTACAAACCATGTTGGATTTAGACTTCCAAATTCATCTATCTATATTGGAGAGAACAAAGTGTAACCTAAATATATAAACTGCTACTGTAGACGAACGCTTCAACCCAGAAGAACAAAATTTGGTGAGCCAAGTGGGATATGTGTACTGATCATTACCACCAAGAATCATCAAGATTGGTTGAAAAAATATTTGCTGGTATTTCGGAAAGTCGTAATTTCTTAGAAGCTTGGCAACCCCTCTCAATGAAAGTGCTATTCCAGAGTCTGTGCCTAGGGCTACTTGAACAGGAAACAAACCATAGAGACAAAACTGAGAACTCCTTTATTTTGTCAAGTTTCAAAGAGCTACTACAAACCATGTGGGATTTAGAGTTCCAAATCCATCTATCTATATGGGAGAGAACAGAGGGAAACCTAAATATATAAACTGCTACTGTAGACGAACGCTTCAACCTAGAATAACAAAATTTGGTGAGCCAAGTGGGCTTTGTGTACTGATCATTACCACCAAGTATTATCAAGATTGGGTGAAAAAATATTTGCTGGTATTTCGGAAACTCGTTATTTCGTAGAAGCTTGGCAACCCCTCTCAATTAAAGTGCTTTCCACAGTCTGTGCCTAGGGCTACTTGAAGAGGAAACAAACCATAGAGACAAATCTGAGAACTCCTTTATTTTGTCAAGTTTCAAAGAGCTACTACAAACCATGTTGGATTTAGAGTTCCAAATTCATCTATCTGTATAGGAGAGAACACAGGGAAACCTAAATATAAAAACTGCTACTGTACACGAACGCTTCAACCTAGAAGAACTAAATTTGGTGAGCCAAGTGGGATTTGTATAGTGATCATTAGCAACAAGTATCATCAAGATTGGGTGAAAAAATTATTTGCTGGTATTTCGGAAACTCGTTATTTCTTAGAAGCTTGGCAACCCCTGTCAATGAAAGTGCTTTTCCACATTCTGTGCCTAGGGCTACATGAAGAGAAAACAAACCATAGAGACAAAACTGAGAACTCCTTTATTTTGTCAAGTTTCAAGGAGCTACTACAAAGCATGTTGGATTTAGATTTCCAAATTGATCTATCTATATAGGAGAGAACAGAGGGAAACCTAAATACAAAAACTGCTACTCTAGACGAACGCTTCAAACTAGAAGAACAAAATTTGGTAGGCCAAGTGGAATTTGTGTACTGATCATTACCACCAAGTATCATCAAGATTGGGTGAAAAAATATTTGCTGGTATTTCGGAAAGTCGTAATTTCTTAGAAGCTTGGCAACCCCTCTCAATGAAATTGCTTTTCCACAGTCTGTGCCTAGGGCTACTTGAAGAGGCAACAAACCATAGAGACAAAACTGAGAACTCCTTTATTTTGTCAAGTTTCAAAGAGCTACTACAAACCATGTTGGATTTAGGGTTCCAAATTCATCTATCTATATATGAGAGAACAGAGTGAAACCTAAATATAAAAACTGCTACTGTACACGAACGCTTCAACCTAGAAGAACAAAATTTGGTGAGCCAAGTGGGATTTGTTTTCTGATCATTAGCAACAAGTATCATCAAGATTGGGTGAAAAAATATTTGCTGGTATTTCGGAAACTCGTTATTTCTTAGAAGCTTGGCAACCCCTCTCATTGAAAATGCTTTTCCAGAGTCTGTGCCTAGGGCTACTTGAAGAGGAAACAAACCATAAAGACAAAACTGAGAACTCCTTTATTTTGTCAAGTTTCAAGGAGCTACTACAAAGCATGTTGGATTTAGTGTTCCAAATTAATCTATCTATATAGGAGAGAACAGAGGGAAACCTAAGTATAAAAACTGCTACTGTAGACGAACGCTTCAACCCATAAGAACAAAATTTGGTAAGCCAAGTGGGATTTTTGTACTGATCATTACCACCTAGTATCATCAAGATTGGGTGAAAAAATATTTGCTGGTATTTTGGAAACTCGTTATTTCTTAGAAGCTTGGCAACCCCTCTCAATGAAAGTGCTTTTCCACAGTCTGTGCCTAGGGCAACTTGAAGAGGAAACAAACCATAGAGACAAATCTGAGAACTCCTTTATTTTGTCAAGTTTCAAAGAGCTACTACAAACCATTATGGATTTAGAGTTCCAAATTCATCTATCTATATAGGAGAGAACAGAGAGAAACCTAAATATATAAACTGCTACTGTAGACGAACGCTTCAACCTAGAAGAACAAAATTTGGTGAGCCAAGTGGGATTTGTGTGCTGATCATTACCACCAAGTATCAACAAGATTGTGTGAAAAAATATTTGCTGGTATTTCGGAAACTCGTTATTTCTTAGAAGCTTGACAACCCATCTGAATGAAATTGCTTTCCACAGTCTGTGCCTAGGGCTACTTGAAGAGGAAACAAACCATAGAGACAAAATTGAGAACTCCTTTATTTTGTCAAGTTTCAAAGAGCTACTTCAAACCATGTTGGATTTAGAGTTCCAAATTCATCTATCTATATAGGAGAGAACAGAGGGAAACCTAAATATAAAAACTGCTACTGTACACGAACGCTTCAACCTTGAAAAACAAAATTTGGTGAGCCAAGTGGGATTTGTGTACTGATCATTAGCAATAAGTATCATCAAGATTGGGTGAAAAAATATTTGCTGGTATTTCGGAAACTCGTTATTTCTTAGAAGCTTGGCAACCCCTCTCAATGAAAGTGCTTTTTCACAGAGTGTACCTAGGGCTACTTGAAGAGGAAACAAACCATAGAGACAAAACTGAGAACTCCTTTATTTTGTCAAGTTTCAAGGAGCTACTACAAAGCATGTTGGATTTAGAGTTCCAAATTCATCTTTCTATATAGGAGAGAACAGAGAGAATCCTAAATACAAAAACTGCTACTGTAGACGAACGATTCAACCTAGAAGAACAAAATTTGGTGAGCCAAGTGGGATTTGTGTACTGATCATTAGCACGAAGTATCATCAAGATTGGGTGAAAAAATATTTGCTGGTATTTCGGAAACTCGTTATTTCTTAGAAGCTTGGCAAACCATCTCAATGAAAGTGCTTTCCACAGTCTGTGCCTAGGGCTACTTGAAGAGGAAACAAACCATAGAGACAAAACTGAGAACTCCTTTATTTTGTCAAGTTTCAAAGAGCTACTACAAACCATGTTGGATTTAGAGTTCCAAATTCATCTATCTATATAGGAGAGAACAGAGGGAAACCTAAATATAAAAACTGCTACTGTAGACGAATGCTTCAACCTAGAAGAACAAAATTTGGTGAGCCAAGTGGGATTTGTGTACTGATCATTACCACGAAGTATCATCAAGATTGGGTGAAAAAATATTTGCTGGTATTTCGGAAAATCATTATTTCTTAGAAGCTTGGCAACCCTTCTCAGTGAAAGTGCTTTTCCACAGTCTGTGCCTAGGGCTACTTGAAGAGGAAACAAACCATAGAGACAAATCTGAGAACTCCTTTATTTTGTCAAGTTTCAAAGAGCTACTACAAACCATGTTGGATTTAGAGTTCCAAACTCATCTATCTATATAGGAGAGAACAGAGAGAAACCTAAATATAAAAACTGCTACTGTAGACGAACGCTTCAACCTAGAAGAACAAAATATGGTGAGCCAAGTTGGATTTGTGTACTGATCATTACCACCAAGTATCAACAAGATTGTTTGAAAAAATATTTGCTGGTATTTCGGAAAGTCGTTTTTTCTTAGATGCTTGGCAACCCATCTCCATGAAAGTGCTTTCCACAGTCTGTGCCTAGGGCTACTTGAAGAGGAAACAAACCATAGAGACAAAACTGAGAACTCCTTTATTTTGTCAAGTTTCAAAGAGCTACTACAAACCATGTTGGATTTAGAGTTCCAAATTCATCTATCTATATATGAGAGAACAGAGTGAAACCTAAATATAAAAACTGCTGCTGAAGACGAACCCTTCAACCTACAAGAAAAAAAATTTGGTGAGCCAAGTGGGATTTGTGTACTGATCATTACCACAAAGTATCATCAGGATTCGTTGAAAAAATATTTGCTGGTATTTCGGAAACTCGTTATTTCTTAGAAGCTTGGGAACCCCTCTCAATGAAATTGCTTTTCCACAGTCTGTGCGTAGGGCTACTTGAAGAGGAAACAAACCATAGCGACAAAACTGAGAACTCCTTTATTTTGTCAAGTTTTAAAGAGCTACTACAAACCATGCTGGATTTAGAGTTCCAAATTCATCTATCTATATATGAGAGAACATAGTGAAACCTAAATATATAAACTGCTACTGTACACGAACGCTTAAACCTAGAAGAACAAAATTTGGTGAGCCAAGTGGGATTTGTGTACTGATCATTAGCAACAAGTATCATCAAGATTGGGTGAAAAAATATTTGCTGGTATTTCGGAAACTCGTTATTTCTTAGAAGCTTGGCAACCCCTCTCAATGAAAGTGCTTTTCCACAGTCTGTGCCTAGGGCTACATGAAGAGGAAACAAACCATAGAGACAAATCTGAGAACTCCTTTATTTTGTCAAGTTTCAAAGAGCTACTACAAACCATTATGGATTTAGAGTTCCAAATTCATCTATCTATATAGGAGAGAACAGAGAGAAACCTAAATATATAAACTGCTACTGTAGACGAACGCTTCAACCTAGAAGAACAAAATTTGGTGAGCCAAGTGGGATTTGTGTACTGATCATTAGCACGAAGTATCATCAAGATTGGGTGAAAAAATATTTGCTGGTATTTCGGAAACTCGTTATTTCTTAGAAGCTTGGCAAACCATCTCAATGAAAGTGCTTTCCACAGTCTGTGCCTAGGGCTACTTTAAGAGGAAACAAACCATAGAGACAAAACTGAGAACTCCTTTATTTTGTCAAGTTTCAAAGAGCTACTACAAACCATGTTGGATTTAGAGTTCCAAATTCATCTATCTATATAGGAGAGAACAGAGAGAAACCTAAATATAAAAACTGCTACTGTAGACGAACGCTTCAACCTAGAAGAACAAAATATGGTGAGCCAAGTTGGATTTGTGTACTGATCATTACCACCAAGTATCAACAAGATTGTGTGAAAAAATATTTGCTGGTATTTCGGAAACTCGTTATTTCTTAGATGCTTGGCAACCCATCTCCATGAAAGTGCTTTCCACAGTCTGTGCCTAGGGCTACTTGAAGAGGAAACAAACCATAGAGACAAAACTGAGAACTCCTTTATTTTGTCAGTTTCAAAGAGCTACTACAAACCATGTTGGATTTAGAGTTCCAAATTCATCTATCTATATATTAGAGAACAGAGGGCAAGCTAAATATAAAAACTGCTACTGTAGACGAATGCTTCAACATAGAAGAACAAAATTTGGTGAGCCAAGTGGGAAATGTGTACTGATCGTTTGCTCCAAGTATCATCAAGATTGGGTGAAAAAATATTTGTTGGTATTTCGGAAACTCGTTATTTCTTAGAAGTTGGCAACCCCTCTCAATGAAAGTGCTTTTCCACAGTCTGCGCCTAGGGCTACTTGAAGAGGAAACAAACCATAGAGACAAAACTCAGAACTCCTTTATTTTGTCAAGTTTCAAAGAGCTACTACAAACCATGTTGGATTTAGAGTTAAAATTCATCTTTCTATATAGGAGAGAACAGAGGGAAACCTTAATATAAAAACTGCTACTGTAGACGAACGCTTCAACCTAGAAGAACAAAATTTGGTGAGCCAAGTGGGATTTGTGTACTGATCATTACCACCAAGTACCATCAAGATTGGGTGAAAAAATATTTGCTGGTATTTCGGAAACTCGTAATTTCTTAGAAACTTGGCAACCCCTCTCAATGAAAGTGCTTTACCACAGTCTGTGCCTAGGGCTACTTGAAGAGGAAACATACCATAGAGACAAATCTGTGAACTCCTTTATTTTGTCAAGTTTCAAAGAGCTACTACCAACCATGTTGGATTTAGAGTTCCAAATTCATCTATCTATATATCAGAGAATCGAGGGAAACCTAAATATAAAAACTGCTACTGTAGACGAACGCTTCAACCTAGAAGAACAAAATTTGGTGAGCCAAGTGGGATTTGTGTACTGATCATTACCACCAAGTATCATCAAGAATGGGTGAAAAAATATTTGCTGGTATTTCGGAAACTCGTTTTTTCATAGAAGCTTGGCAACATCTCTCAATGAAAGTGCTTTTCCACAGTGTGTGCCTAGGGCTACTTGAAGAGGAAACAAACCATGGAGACAAAACTGAGAACTCCGTTATTTTTTCAAGTTTCAAAGAGCTACTACAAACCATGTTGGATTTAGAGTTCCAAATTCATCTATCAATATAGGAGAGAATAGAGGGAAAAATAAATATAAAAACTGCTACTGTAGATGAACGCTTCAACCTAGAAGAACAAAACTTGGTGAGCCAAGTTGGAAATGTGTACTGATCATTACCTCCAAGTATCATCAAGATTGGGTGAAAAAATATTTGCTGGTATTTCGGAAACTCGTTATTTCTTAGAAGCTTGGGAACCCCTCTCAATGAAATTGCTTTTCCACAGTCTGTGCGTAGGGCTACTTGAAGAGGAAACAAACCATAGCGACAAAACTGAGAACTCCTTTATTTTGTCAAGTTTTAAAGAGCTACTACAAACCATGCTGGATTTAGAGTTCCAAATTCATCTATCTATATATGAGAGAACATAGTGAAACCTAAATATATAAACTGCTACTGTACACGAACGCTTAAACCTAGAAGAACAAAATTTGGTGAGCCAAGTGGGATTTGTGTACTGATCATTAGCAACAAGTATCATCAAGATTGGGTGAAAAAATATTTGCTGGTATTTCGGAAACTCGTTATTTCTTAGAAGCTTGGCAACCCCTCTCAATGAAAGTGCTTTTCCACAGTCTGTGCCTAGGGCTACATGAAGAGGAAAGAAACCATAGAGACAAATCTGAGAACTCCTTTATTTTGTCAAGTTTCAAAGAGCTACTACAAACCATTATGGATTTAGATTCCAAATTCATGTATCTATATAGGAGAGAACAGAGAGAAACCTAAATATATAAACTGCTACTGTAGACGAACGCTTCAACCTAGAAGAACAAAATTTGGTGAGCCAAGTGGGATTTGTGTACTGATCATTAGCACGAAGTATCATCAAGATTGGGTGAAAAAATATTTGCTGGTATTTCGGAAACTCGTTATTTCTTAGAAGCTTGGCAAACCATCTCAATGAAAGTGCTTTCCACAGTCTGTGCCTAGGGCTACTTTAAGAGGAAACAAACCATGGAGACAAAACTGAGAACTCCTTTATTTTGTCAAGTTTCAAAGAGCTACTACAAACCATGTTGGATTTAGAGTTCCAAATTCATCTATCTATATAGGAGAGAACAGAGAGAAACCTAAATATAAAAACTGCTACTGTAGACGAACGCTTCAACCTAGAAGAACAAAATATGGTGAGCCAAGTTGGATTTGTGTACTGATCATTACCACCAAGTATCAACAAGATTGTGTGAAAAAATATTTGCTGGTATTTCGGAAACTCGTTATTTCTTAGATGCTTGGCAACCCATCTCCATGAAAGTGCTTTCCACAGTCTGTGCCTAGGGCTACTTGAAGAGGAAACAAACCATAGAGACAAAACTGAGAACTCCTTTATTTTGTCAGTTTCAAAGAGCTACTACAAACCATGTTGGATTTAGAGTTCCAAATTCATCTATCTATATATTAGAGAACAGAGGGCAAGCTAAATATAAAAACTGCTACTGTAGACGAATGCTTCAACATAGAAGAACAAAATTTGGTGAGCCAAGTGGGAAATGTGTACTGATCGTTTGCTCCAAGTATCATCAAGATTGGGTGAAAAAATATTTGTTGGTATTTCGGAAACTCGTTATTTCTTAGAAGTTGGCAACCCCTCTCAATGAAAGTGCTTTTCCACAGTCTGCGCCTAGGGCTACTTGAAGAGGAAACAAACCATAGAGACAAAACTCAGAACTCCTTTATTTTGTCAAGTTTCAAAGAGCTACTACAAACCATGTTGGATTTAGAGTTAAAATTCATCTTTCTATATAGGAGAGAACAGAGGGAAACCTTAATATAAAAACTGCTACTGTAGACGAACGCTTCAACCTAGAAGAACAAAATTTGGTGAGCCAAGTGGGATTTGTGTACTGATCATTACCACCAAGTACCATCAAGATTGGGTGAAAAAATATTTGCTGGTATTTCGGAAACTCGTAATTTCTTAGAAACTTGGCAACCCCTCTCAATGAAAGTGCTTTACCACAGTCTGTGCCTAGGGCTACTTGAAGAGGAAACATACCATAGAGACAAATCTGTGAACTCCTTTATTTTGTCAAGTTTCAAAGAGCTACTACCAACCATGTTGGATTTAGAGTTCCAAATTCATCTATCTATATATCAGAGAATCGAGGGAAACCTAAATATAAAAACTGCTACTGTAGACGAACGCTTCAACCTAGAAGAACAAAATTTGGTGAGCCAAGTGGGATTTGTGTACTGATCATTACCACCAAGTATCATCAAGAATGGGTGAAAAAATATTTGCTGGTATTTCGGAAACTCGTTTTTTCATAGAAGCTTGGCAACATCTCTCAATGAAAGTGCTTTTCCACAGTGTGTGCCTAGGGCTACTTGAAGAGGAAACAAACCATGGAGACAAAACTGAGAACTCCGTTATTTTTTCAAGTTTCAAAGAGCTACTACAAACCATGTTGGATTTAGAGTTCCAAATTCATCTATCAATATAGGAGAGAATAGAGGGAAAAATAAATATAAAAACTGCTACTGTAGATGAACGCTTCAACCTAGAAGAACAAAACTTGGTGAGCCAAGTTGGAAATGTGTACTGATCATTACCTCCAAGTATCATCAAGATTGGGTGAAAAAATATTTGCTGGTATTTCGGAAACTCGTTATTTCTTAGAAGCTTGGGAACCCCTCTCAATGAAATTGCTTTTCCACAGTCTGTGCGTAGGGCTACTTGAAGAGGAAACAAACCATAGCGACAAAACTGAGAACTCCTTTATTTTGTCAAGTTTTAAAGAGCTACTACAAACCATGCTGGATTTAGAGTTCCAAATTCATCTATCTATATATGAGAGAACATAGTGAAACCTAAATATATAAACTGCTACTGTACACGAACGCTTAAACCTAGAAGAACAAAATTTGGTGAGCCAAGTGGGATTTGTGTACTGATCATTAGCAACAAGTATCATCAAGATTGGGTGAAAAAATATTTGCTGGTATTTCGGAAACTCGTTATTTCTTAGAAGCTTGGCAACCCCTCTCAATGAAAGTGCTTTTCCACAGTCTGTGCCTAGGGCTACATGAAGAGGAAAGAAACCATAGAGACAAATCTGAGAACTCCTTTATTTTGTCAAGTTTCAAAGAGCTACTACAAACCATTATGGATTTAGATTCCAAATTCATGTATCTATATAGGAGAGAACAGAGAGAAACCTAAATATATAAACTGCTACTGTAGACGAACGCTTCAACCTAGAAGAACAAAATTTGGTGAGCCAAGTGGGATTTGTGTACTGATCATTAGCACGAAGTATCATCAAGATTGGGTGAAAAAATATTTGCTGGTATTTCGGAAACTCGTTATTTCTTAGAAGCTTGGCAAACCATCTCAATGAAAGTGCTTTCCACAGTCTGTGCCTAGGGCTACTTTAAGAGGAAACAAACCATGGAGACAAAACTGAGAACTCCTTTATTTTGTCAAGTTTCAAAGAGCTACTACAAACCATGTTGGATTTAGAGTTCCAAATTCATCTATCTATATAGGAGAGAACAGAGAGAAACCTAAATATAAAAACTGCTACTGTAGACGAACGCTTCAACCTAGAAGAACAAAATATGGTGAGCCAAGTTGGATTTGTGTACTGATCATTACCACCAAGTATCAACAAGATTGTGTGAAAAAATATTTGCTGGTATTTCGGAAACTCGTTATTTCTTAGATGCTTGGCAACCCATCTCCATGAAAGTGCTTTCCACAGTCTGTGCCTAGGGCTACTTGAAGAGGAAACAAACCATAGAGACAAAACTGAGAACTCCTTTATTTTGTCAGTTTCAAAGAGCTACTACAAACCATGTTGGATTTAGAGTTCCAAATTCATCTATCTATATATTAGAGAACAGAGGGAAAACTAAATATAAAAACTGCTACTGTAGACGAATGCTTCAACATAGAAGAACAAAATTTGGTGAGCCAAGTGGGAAATGTGTACTGATCGTTTGCTCCAAGTATCATCAAGATTGGGTGAAAAAATATTTGCTGGTATTTCGGAAACTCGTTATTTCTTAGAAGTTGGCAACCCCTCTCAATGAAAGTGCTTTTCCACAGTCTGCGCCTAGGGCTACTTGAAGAGGAAACAAACCATAGAGACAAAACTCAGAACTCCTTTATTTTGTCAAGTTTCAAAGAGCTACTACAAACCATGTTGGATTTAGAGTTCCAAATTCATCTTTCTATATAGGAGAGAACAGAGGGAAACCTTAATATAAAAACTGCTACTGTAGACGAACGCTTCAACCTAGAAGAACAAAATTTGGTGAGCCAAGTGGGATTTGTGTACTGATCATTACCACCAAGTACCATCAAGATTGGGTGAAAAAATATTTGCTGGTATTTCGGAAACTCGTAATTTCTTAGAAACTTGGCAACCCCTCTCAATGAAAGTGCTTTTCCACAGTCTGTGCCTAGATCTACTTGAAGAGGAAACAAACCATAGAGACAAAACCGAGAACTCCTTTATTTTGTCAAGTTTCAAACAGCTACTACAAACCATGTTGGATTTAGAGTTCCAAATTCATCTATCTATATGGGAGAGAACAGAGGGAAACCTAAATATAAAAACTGCTACTGTAGACGAACGCTTCAACCCAGAAGAACAAAATTTGGTGAGCCAAGTGGGATTTGTGTACTGATCATTACCACCAAGTATTATCAAGATTGGGTGAAAAAATATTTGCTGGTATTTCGGAAACTCGTTATTTCGTAGAAGCTTGGCAACCCCTCTCAATGAAAGTGCTTTCCACAGTCTGTGCCTAGGGCTACTTGAAGAGGAATCAAACCATAGAGACAAAACTGAGAACTCCTTTATTTTCTCAAGTTTCAAAGAGCTACTACAAACCATGTTGGATTTAGAGTTCCAAATTCATCTATCTATATATGAGATAATAGAGGTAAACCTAAATATAAAAACTGCTACTGTAGACGAACGCTTCAACCTAGAAGAACAAAATTTGGTGAGCAAAGTGGGATTTGTGTACTGATCATTACCACCAAGTATCATCAAGATTGGGTGAAAAAATATTTGCTGGTATTTCGGAAACTCGTTTTTTCTTACAAGCTTGGCAACCCCTCTCAATGAAAGTGCTTTTCCACAGTGTGTGCCTAGGGCTACTTGAAGAGGAAACAAACCATAGAGACAAAACTGAGAACTCCGTTATTTTTTCAAGTTTCAAAGAGCTACTACAAACCATGTTGGATTTAGTGTTCCGAATTCATCTATCTATATAGGAGAGATCAGAGGGTAACCTTAATATAAAAACTGCTAATGTAGACGAATGCTTCAACCTAGAATAACAAAATTTGGTGAGCCAAGTTGAAAATGTGTACTGATCATTACCTCCAAGTATCATCAAGATTGGGTGAAAAAATATTTGCTGGTATTTCGGAAACTCGTTATTTCTTAGAAGCTTGGCAACCCCTCACAATGAAAGTGCTTTCCACAGTCTGTGCCTAGGGCTACTTGAAGAGGAAACAAACCATAGAGACAAAACTGAGAACTCCTTTATTTTGTCAAGTTTCAAAGAGCTACAAAAAACCATGTTGGATTTAGAGTTCCAAATTCATCTATCTATATAGGAGAGAACAGAGGGAAACCTAAATATAAAAACTGCTACTGAAGACGAACGCTTCAACCTAGAATAACAAAATTTGGTGAGCCAAGTGGGAAATGTGTACTGATCGTTAACTCCAAGTATCATCAAGATTGGGTGAAAATATATTTGCTGGTATTTCGGAAACTCGTTATTTCATAGAAGTTGGCAACCCCTCTCAATGAAAGTGCTTTTCCACAGTCTGCGCCTAGGGCTACTTGAAGAGGAAACAAACCATAGAGACAAAACTGAGAATTCCTTTATTTTGTCAAGTTTCAAAGAGCTAGTACAAACCATGTTGGATTTAGAGTTCCAAATTCATCTTTCTATATAGGAGAGACCAGAGGGAAACCTAAATATAAAAACTGCTACTGTAGACGAACGCTTCAACCAAGAAGAACAAAATTTGGTGAGCCAAGTGGGATTTGTGTACTGATCTTTACCACCAAGTATTATCAAGATTGGGTGAAAAAATATTTGCTGGTATTTCGGAAACTCGTTATTTCGTAGAAGCTTGGCAACCCCTCTCAATGAAAGTGCTTTCCACAGTCTGTGCCTAGGACTACTTGAAGAGGAAACAAACCATAGAGACAAAACTGAGAACTCCTTTATTTTCTCAAGTTTCAAAGAGCTACTACAAACCATGTTGGATTTAGAGTTCCAAATTTATCTATCTATATATCATAGAATCGAGGGAAACCTAAATATAAAAACTGCTACTGAAGACGAACGCTTCAACCTAGAAGAACAAAATTTGGTGAGCCAAGTGGGATTTGTGTACTGATCATTACCACCAAGTATCATAAAGTTTGGGTGAATCAATATTTGCTGGTATTTCGGAAACTCGTTATTTCTTAGAAGCTTGGCAACCCATCTCAATGAAAGTGCTTTTCCACAGTGTGTGCCTAGGGCTACTTGAAGAGGAAACAAACCATAGAGACAAAACTGAGAACTCCTTTATTTTGTCAGTTTCAAAGAGCTACTACAAACCATGTTGGATTTAGAGTTCCAAATTCATCTATCTATATATTAGAGAACAGAGGGAAACCTAAATATAAAAACTGCTACTGTAGACGAACGCTTCAACCTAGAAGAACAAAATTTGGTGAGCCAAGTGGGATTTGTGTACTGATCATTAGCACCAAGTATCATCAAGATTTGGTGAAAAAATATTTGCTGGTATTTCGGAAACTCGTAATTTCTTACAAGCTTGGCAACCCCTTTCAATGAAAGTGCTTTTCCACAGTCTGTGCCTAGGGCTACATGAAGAGGAAACAAACCATAGAGACAAAACTGAGAACTCCTTTATTTGGTCAAGTTTCAAAGAGCTACGAAAAACCATGTTGGATTTAGATTTCCAAATTCATCTATCTGTATAGGAGAGAACAGAGGGTAACCTAAATATAAAAACTGCTACTGTAGATGAACGCTTCAACCTAGAAGAACAAAATTTGGTGAGCCAAGTGGGAAATGTGTACTGATCCTTAGCTCCAAGTATCATCAAGATTGGGTGAAAAAATATTTGCTGGTATTTCGGAAACTCGTTATTTCTTAGAAGTTGGCAACCCCTCTCAATGAAAGTGCTTTTCCACAGTCTGTGCCTAGGGCTACTTGAAGAGGAAACAAACCATAGAGACAAAACTGAGAACTCCTTTATTTGGTCAAGTTTCAAAGAGCTACTATAAACCATGTTGGATTTAGAGTTAGAAAATTCATCTTTCTATATAGGAGAGAACAGAGGGAAACCTAAATATAAAAACTGCTACTGAAGACAAACGCTTCAACCTAGAAGAACAAAATTTGGTGAGCCAAGTGGGATTTGTGTACTGATCATTACCACCAAGTATCATCAAGATTGGGTGAAAAAATATTTGCTGGTATTTCGGAAACTGGTAATTTCTTAGAAGCTTGGCAACCCCTCTCAATGAAAGTGTTTTACCACAGTCTGTGCCTAGGGCTACTTGAAGAGAAAACAAACCATAGAGACAAAACGGAGAACTCCTTTATTTTGTCAAGTTTCAAAGAGCTACTACCAACCATGTTGGATTTAGAGTTCCAAATTCATCTATCTATATAGGAGAGAACAGAGAAAAACCTAAATATAAAAACTGCTACTGTAGACGAACGCTTCAACCCAGAAGAACAAAATTTGGTGAGCCAAGTGGGATTTGTGTACTGATCTTTACCACCAAGTATTATCAAGATTGGGTGAAAAAATATTTGCTGGTATTTCGGAAACTCGTTATTTCGTAGAAGCTTGGCAACCCCTCTCAAAGAAAGTGCTTTCCACAGTCTGTGCCTAGGGCTACTTGAAGAGGAAACAAACCATAGAGACAAAACTGGGAACTCCTTTATTTTGTCAAGTTTCAAAGAGCTACTACAAACCATGTTGGATTTAAAGTTAAAATTCATCTATCTATATAGGAGAGAACAGAGGGAAACCCAAATATAAAAACTGCTACTGTAGACGAACGCTTCAACCTAGAATAACAAAATTTGGTGAGCCAAGTTGGAAATGTGTACTGATCATTACCTCCAAGTATCATCAAGATTGGGTGAATAAATATTTGCTGGTATTTCGAAAACTCGTAATTTCTTGGAAGCTTTTCAACCCATCTCAATGAAAGTGCTTTTCCACAGTGTGTGCCTAGGGCTACTTGAAGAGGAAACAAACGATAGAGACAAAACAGAGAACTTCTTTATTTGGTCAAGCTTCAAAGAGCTACGAAAACCCATGTTGGATTTAGAGTTCCAAATTCATCTATATATATTGGAGAGAACAGAAGGTAACCTAAATATAAAAACTGCTAATGTAGACGAACGCTTCAACCTAGAAGAACAAAATTTGGTAAGCCAAGTGGGATTTGTGTACTGATCATTACCACCAAGTATCATCAAGATTGGGTGAAAAAATATTTGCTGGTATTTCGGAAACTCGTTATTTCTTAGAAGCTTGGCAACCCATCTCAATGAAAATGCTTTTCCACAGTCTGTGCCTAGGGCTACTTGAAGAGGAAACAAACCATAGAGACAAAACTGAGAACTCCTTTATTTTGTCAGTTTCAAAGAGCTACAACAAACCATGTTGGATTTAGAGTTCCAAATTCATCTATCTATATATTAGAGAACAGAGGGAAACCTAAATATAAAAACTGCTACTGTAGACGAACGCTTCAACCTAGAAGAACAAAATTTGGTGAGCCAAGTGGGATTTGTGTACTGATTATTACCACCAAGTATCATCAAGATTTGGTGAATAAATATTTGCTGGTATTTCGGAAACTCGTAATTTCTTAGAAGCTTGGCAACCCCTTTCAATGAAAGTGCTTTTCCACAGTCTGTGCCTAGGGCTACATGAAGAGGAAACAAACCATAGAGACAAAACTGAGAACTCCTTTATTTTGTCAAGTCTCAAAGAGCTACTACAAACCATGTTGGATTTAGAGTTCCAAATTCATCTATATATTTAGGAGAGAACGGAGGGTAATATAAATATAAAAACTGCTACTGTAGACGAACGCTTCAACCTAGAAGATCAAAATTTGGTGAGCCAAGTGGGATTTGTGTACTGATCATTACCACCAAGTATCATCAAGATTGGGTGAAAAAATATTTGCTGGTATTTCGGAAACTCGTTTTTTCTTAGAAGCTTGGCAACCCCTCTCAATGAAAGTGCTTTTCCACAGTGTGTGCCTAGGGCTACTTGAAGAGGAAACAAACCATAGAGACAAAACTGAGAACTCCTTTATTTTGTCAAGTTTCAAAGAGCTACTACAAACCATGTTGGATTTAGAGTTCCAAATTCATCTATCTATATAGGAGAGAACAGAGGGAAACCTAAATATATAAACTGCTACTGTAGACGAACGCTTCAACCTAGAATAACAAAATTTGGTGAGCCAAGTTGGAAATGTGTACTGATCATTACCTCCAAGTATCATCAAGATTGGGTGAAAAAATATTTGCTGGTATTTCGGAAACTCGTTATTTCTTAGAAGCTTGGCAACCCCTCACAATGAAAGTGCTTTTCCACATCTGTGCCTAGGGCTACATGAAGAGGAAACAAACCATAGAGACAAAACAGAGAACTCCTTTATTTGGTCAAGTTTCAAAGAGCTACGAAAAACCATGTTGGATTTAGAGTTCCAAATTCATCTATCTATATAGGAGAGAACAGAGGGAAACCTAAATATAAATACTGCTACTGTAGACGAACGCTTCAACCTAGAAGAACAAAATTTGGTGAGCCAAGTGGGATTTGTGTACTGATCATTACCACCAAGTATCATTAAGATTTGGTGAAAAAATTTTTGCTGGTATTTCGGAAACTCTTAATTTCATAGAAGCTTGGCAACCCTTTCAATGAAAGTACTTTTCCACAGTCTGTGCCTAGGGCTACATGAAGAGGAAACAAACCATAGAGACAAAACTGAGAAGTCCTTTATTTGGTCAAGTCAAAGAGCTACGAAAAACCATGTTGGATTTAGAGTTCCAAATTCATCTATCTATATAGGAGAGAACAGAGGGTAACCTATATATAAAAACTGCTACTGAAGACGAACGCTTCAACCTAGAATAACAAAATTTGGTGAGCCAAGTGGGAAATGTGTACTGATGGTTAACTCCAAGTATCATCAAGATTGGGTGAAAATATATTTGCTGGTATTTCGGAAACTCGTTATTTCATAGAAGTTGGCAACCACTCTCAATGAAAGTGCTTTTCCACAGTCTGCGCCTAGGGCAACTTGAAGAGGAAACAAACCATAGAGACAAAACTGAGAATTCCTTTATTTTGTCAAGTTTCAAAGAGCTACTACAAACCATGTTGGATTTAGAGTTCCAAATTCATCTTTCTATATAGGAGAGACCAGAGGGAAACCTAAATATAAAAACTGCTACTGTAGACGAACGCTTCAACCAAGAAGAACAAAATTTGTTGAGCCAAGTTGGATTTGTGTACTGATCTTTACCACCAAATATTATCAAGATTGGGTGAAAAAATATTTGCTGGTATTTCGGAAACTCGTTATTTCGTAGAAGCTTGGCAACCCCTCTCAATGAAAGTGCTTTCCACAGTCTGTGCCTAGGGCTACTTGAAGAGGAAACAAACCATAGAGACAAAACTGAGAACTCCTTTATTTTCTCAAGTTTCAAAGAGCTACTAAAAACCATGTTGGATTTAGAGTTCCAAATTTATCTATCTATATATCATAGAATCGAGGGAAACCTAAATATAAAAACTGCTACTGTAGACGAATGCTTCAACCTAGAAGAACAAAATTTGGTGAGCCAAGTGGGATTTGTGTACTGATCATTACCACCAAGTATCATAAAGTTTGGGTGAATCAATATTTGCTGGTATTTCGGAAACTCGTTATTTCTTAGAAGCTTGGCAACCCATCTCAATGAAAGTGCTTTTCCACAGTGTGTGCCTAGGGCTACTTGAAGAGGAAACAAACCATAGAGACAAAACAGAGAACTCCTTTACTTGGTCAAGTTTCAAAGAGCTACGAAAAACCATGTTGGATTTAGAGTTCCAAATTCATCTATCTATATAAGAGAGAACAGAGGGTAACCTAAATATAAAAACTGCTAATGTAGACGAACGCTTCAACCTAGAAGAACAAAATTTGGAAAGCCAAGTGGGATTTGTGTACTGATCATTACCACCAAGTATCATCAAGATTGGGTGAAAAATATTTGGTGGTATTTCGGAAACTCGTTATTTCTTAGAAGCTTGGCAACCCATTTCAATGAAAGTGCTTTTCCACAGTCTGTGCCTAGGGCTACTTGAAGTGGAAACAAACCATAGAGACAAAACTGAGAACTCCTTTATTTTGTCAGTTTCAAAGAGCTACTACAAACCATGTTGGATTTAGAGTTCCAAATTCATCTATCTATATATTAGAGAACAGAGGGAAACCTAAATATAAAAACTGCTACTGTAGACGAACGCTTCAACCTAGAAGAACAAAATTTGGTGAGCCAAGTGGGATTTGTGTACTGATCATTACCACCAAGTATCATCAAGATTTGTTGAAAAAATATTTGCTGGTATTTCGGAAACTCGTAATTTCTTACAAGCTTGGCAACCCCTTTCAATGAAAGTGCTTTTCCACAGTCTGTGCCTAGGGCTACATGAAGAGGAAACAAACCATAGAGACAAAACTGAGAACTCCTTTATTTGGTCAAGTTTCAAAGAGCTACGAAAAACCATGTTGGATTTAGATTTCCAAATTCATCTATCTGTATAGGAGAGAACAGAGGGTAACCTAAATATAAAAACTGCTACTGTAGACGAACGCTTCAACCTAGAAGAACAAAATTTGTTGAGCCAAGTGGGAAATGTGTACTGCTCCTTAGCTCCAAGTATCATCAAGATTGGGTTAAAAAATATTTACTGGTATTTCGGAAACTCGTTATTTCTTAGAAGTTGGCAACCCCTCTCAATGAAAGTGCTTTTCCACAGTCTGCGCCTAGGGCTACTTGAGGAGGAAACAAACCATAGAGACAAAACTGAGAACTCCTTTATTTGGTCAAGTTTCAAAGAGCTACTACAAACCATGTTGGATTTAGAGTTCCAAATTCATCTTTCTATATAGGAGAGAACAGAGGGAAACCTAAATATAAAAACTGCTACTGAAGACAAACGCTTCAACCTAGAAAAACAAAATTTGGTGAGCCAAGTGGGATTTGTGTACTGATCATTACCACCAAGTATCATCAAGATTGGGTGAAAAAATATTTGCTGGTATTTCGGAAACTCGTAATTTCTTAGAAGCTTGGCAACCCCTCTCAATGAAAGTGTTTTACCACAGTCTGTGCCTAGGGCTACTTGAAGAGGAAACAAACCATAGAGACAAAACGGAGAACTCCTTTATTTTGTCAAGTTTCAACGAGCTACTACCAACCATGTTGGATTTAGAGTTCCAAATTCATCTATCTATATAGGAGAGAACAGAGAAAAACCTAAATATAAAAAATGCTACTGTAGATGAACGCTTCAACCTAGAAGAACTAAATTTGGTGAGCCAAGTGGGATTTGTGTACTGATCCTTACCACCAAGTATCATCAAGATTCGGTGAAAAAATATTTGCTGGAATTTCGGAAACTCGTAATTTCTTAGAAGCTTGGCAACCCCTCTCAATGAAAGTGCTTTTCCACAGTCTGTGCCTAGGGCTACTTGAAGAGGAAACAAACCATAGAGACAAAACTGAGAACTCCTTTATTTTGTCAAGCTTCAAAGAGCTACTACAAACCATGTTGGATTTAGAGTTAAAATTCATCTATCTATATAGGAGAGAACAGAGGGAAACCTAAATATAAAAACTGCTACTGTAGACGAACGCTTCAACCTAGAATAACAAAATTTGGTGAGCCACGTTGGAAATGTGTACTGATCATTACCTCCAAGTATCATCAAGATTGGGTGAATAAATATTTGCTGGTATTTCGGAAACTCGTAATTTCTTGGAAGCTTTTCAACCCATCTCAATGAAAGTGCTTTTCCACAGTGTGTGCCTAGGGCTACTTGAAGAGGAAACAAACGATAGAGAAAAAACAGAGAACTTCTTTATTTGGTCAAGTTTCAAAGAGCTACGAAAAATTATGTTGGATTTAGAGTTTTAAATTCATCTATATATATTGGAGAGAACAGAGGGTAACCTAAATATAAAAACTGCTAATGTAGACGAACGCTTCAACCTAGAATAACAAAATTTGGTGAGTTAAGTGGGATTTGTGTACTGATCATTACCACCAAGTATCATCAAGATTGGGTGAAAAAATATTTGCTGGTATTTCGGAAACTCGTTATTTCTTAGAAGCTTGGCAACCCATCTCAATGAAAGTGCTTTTCCACAGTCTGTGCCTAGGGCTACTTGAAGAGGAAACAAACCATAGAGACAAAACTGAGAACTCCTTTATTTTGTCAGTTTCAAAGAGCTACAACAAACCATGTTGGATTTAGAGTTCCAAATTCATCTATCTACATATTAGAGAACAGAGGGAAACCTAAATATAAAAACTGCTACTGTAGACGAACGCTTCAACCTAGAAGAACAAAATTTGGTGAGCCAAGTGGGATTTGTGTACTGATCATTACCACCAAATC